>NC_034191.2:69590231-69831546 GCF_002021735.2 Oncorhynchus kisutch | reverse complement strand
AGAGACATAGCAAGAGACTGTATGGAACACGGTGGGCCTGGTACAGACTCAGAGAGTTGAGACTCTGCATGCAGAATTCTGCAAAAAATATCCTCCGTGTGCAAATAGAACACCAAATAATGCATGCAGAGCAGAATTAGGCCGATACCCACTAATTATCAAAATCCAGAAAAGAGACTTTAAATTCTTACAACCACCTAAAAGGAAGCGATTCCCAAACCTTCCATAACAAAGCCATCACCTACAGAGAGATGAACCTGGAGAAGAGTCCCCTAAGCAAGCTGGTCCTGGGGCTCTGTTCACAAACATAAACACACCCCACAGAGCCCCAGGACAACAGCACAATTAGACCCAACCAAATCATGACAAAACAAAAAGATAATTACTTGACACATTGGAAAGAATTAACAAAAAAACAGAGCAAACTAGAATGCTATTTGGCCTTAAACAGAGAGTACACAGTGGCAGAATACCTGACCACTGTGACTGACCCAAACTTAAGTAACGCTTTGACTATGTACAGACTCAGTGAGCATTGCCTTGCTATTGAGAAAGACCGCCGTAGGCAGACATGACTCTCAAGAGAAGACAGGCATTGTACACACTGCCCACAAAATGAGGTGGAAACTGAGCTGCACTTCCTAACCTCCTGCCCAATGTATGACCATATTAGAGAGACATATTTCCCTCAGGTTACACAGATCCACAAAGAATTCGAAAACAAACCCAATGTTGATAAACTCCCATATCTACTGGGTGAAATTCCACAGTGTGTCATCACAGCAGCAAGATGTGTGACCTGTTGCCACAAGAAAGGGGCAACCAGTAAAGAACAAACACCATTGTAAATACAACCCATATTTATGCTTATTTATTTTCCCTTGTGTACTTTAACCATTTGTACATTGTTACAAAATTGTATATATATATATATATAATATGACATTTGTAATGTCTTTATTGTTTTGAAACTTCTGTATGTATAATGTTTACTGTTCATTTTTTATTGTTTATTTCACTTTTATATATTATCTACCTCACTTGCTTTGGCAATGTTAACACATGTTTTCCCGTGCCAATAAAGCCCCTTGAATTGAGTTGAGTTGAGTAGACTGCCATCTTCTGGCCCCATCCAAATATGTCCCAGCAGCAGACAATTAGAGAGATATTGTAGATGCAAGACACAATCTGAAAGGTCTGTTAAATCCACTCAACACTCACAGGACTGGTCATATATGATATACACAGTGTATAGCATACATGCAGAGGTGATTGGAGTAATGATGTAATGTGCAAGAATAACATGTATAGAATTTGTCAATTAACTGTGAACAAGAAAGAGCTGTATAAATGTTTTTTCTTTTCAGTATTTCAGATTTGGTGCCCAGGTTGGCTCATAGAATTTGTTTTTCAAATTTAGATTTCCCATTTCCCAGGCCTGGAGAAAAGAGAAGTGAAGAAGTCCTTCACAACAGTCAGACAGGACTGGTGGCAAACTGTCAATTCAAATAACAGTTCCACCGCTAGCTCCCGCAATCATCACCTTCTCTGTGGAGCTGTGGAGATGGGGAGCTGTGGAGATGTGGAGATGTGAAGCTGTGGAGCTGTGGAGATGTGGAGATGGGGAGCTGTGGAGCTGTGGAGATGTGGAGATGGGGAGCTGTGGAGCTGTGGAGCTGTGGAGATGTGGAGATGGGGAGCTGTGGAACTGTGGAGCTGTGGAGCTGGGGAACTGTGGAGATGGGGAGCTGTGGAGATGTGGAGCTGTGGAGATGTGGAGATGGGGAGCTGTGGAACTGTGGAGATGGGGAGCTGTGGAACTGTGGAGCTGTGGAGCTGGGGAGCTGTGGAGCTGTGGAGCTGGGGAGCTGGGCAGCTGGGGAGCTGTGGAGATGGGGAGCTGTGGAGATGGGGAGCTGGGGAGATGGGGAGCTGTGGAGATGGGGAGCTGTGGAGATGGGGAGCTGGGGAGATGGGGAGCTGTGGAACTGTGGAGCTGTGGAGCTGGGGAGCTGTGGAGCTGTGGAGCTGGGGAGCTGGGGAGCTGGGCAGCTGGGGAGCTGTGGAGATGGGGAGCTGTGGAACTGTGGAGATGGGGAGCTGTGGAGCTGTGGAGCTGTGGAGCTGGGGAGCTGTGGAGCTGTGGAACTGGGGAGCTGTGGAGATGGGGAGCTGTGGAGATGGGGAGCTGGGGAGATGGGGAGCTGTGGAGATGTGGAGATGGGGAGCTGTGGAGATGGGGAGCTGGGGAGCTGTGGAGATGGGGAGCTGTGGAGATGGGGAGCTGGGGAGCTGGGGAGCAGTGGAACTGTGGAGCTGGGGAGATGGGGAGCTGTGGAGATGGGGAGCTGGGGAGATGGGGAGCTGTGGAGCAGTGGAGATGGGGAGCTGTGGAGCAGTCGAGCTGTGGAGCTGGGGAGATGGGGAGCTGTGGAGATGGGGAGCTGGGGAGATGGGGAGATGGGGAGCTGTGGAGATGGGGAGATGGGGAGCTGGGGAGCTGGCGAGATGGGGACCTGGGGACCTGGAGAGATGGGGAGATGGGGAGCTGGGGAGATGGGGAGATGGGGAGCTGGGGAGATGGGGAGATGGGGAGCGAGGGTGTGGGGCTGTGGAACAGGGGAGATGTGGAGCTGGGGAGTGAGGGCGTGGGGCTGTGGAGCTGGGGAGATGTGGAGCTGGGGAGATGTGGAGATGTGGAGCTGGGGAGATGTGGAGCTGGGGAGATGTGGAGCTGGGGAGCTGGGGAGATGTGGAGCTGGGGAGATGTGGAGCTGGGGAGATGTGGAGCTGGGGAGATGTGGAGATGTGGAGCTGGGGAGATGTGGAGCTGGGGAGATGTGGAGATGTGGAGCTGGGGAGCTGGGGAGGGTGGGCGTGGGGCTTGTATACAGTAATTGCAGTGTTACAGGCATATGTTGGTATTTATTCTGTTGGTTGTAGAAGGTGGCTGATGTTGATTTACCTTTCAGCATGTCATTGAAAAGAAAATCAATAGAACTCACTTGAGGTGGAGGTCTCGTAGGAGTGGAAATGAATGAATATGAATGAATATGTGTAGGATGCTGGTCTGTGTGTGTGTGCGTGTGCGTGCGTGTGCGTGTGTGTGCGTGTGTGTGCGTGCGTGTGCGTGTGTGTGCGTGTGTTTGTGTGCATGTGTGTGTGTGTGTGCCTGTGTTTACATGTCCACAAAATGTCTGATGTTGCTCTGAAGAAATCCATGTTTAAATGTTTATCAAATAAGTACTGTATATGGATAGATATGCTTGGATGGTACTGACTGTGTGTGTGTGTGTGTGTGTGTGTGTGTGTGTGTGTGTGTGTGTGTGTGTGTGTGTGTGTGTGTGTGTGTGTGTGTGTGTGTGTGTGTGTGTGTGTGTGTGTGTGTGTGTGTGTGTGTGTGTGTGTGTGTGTGTGTGTGTGTGTGTGTGTGTCCAACCCAGAACAATACTCGGTGCATTTCCAGCGGTAGCGGCCTCTGTGTTTTTGTTTGGGTGGATCGCAGAGGCGTTTGATGTTATAGGCGAAGAGACGAGGCATATTGATCAGGGGATAATCAGAGTCAAGCTGGCATGCTCCCTACTCCCCTTCAATAATTCAAAGACAGGATTTGGGACAAGATTTCTCAGGATTAGAGGTGTGATGTACATTCAATCTGTGGGTCGGGGGGGGGGGGGGGAGTAGGATGGAAGACTTTTCACAATAACCAATGTATGAGAAACAGCGCTCTACCGATGAGAAGCTACCTAACTGTGTCTCTCGCTCTCTCTATCACAAAATAATGTTTGTGGCCATCTTGGATAATGTGTGCAGGACAACTGTATGTCATCTCGTTGATGACTATTGATGTATTATTCTGCAAGCCTGACACAGAACAAGAAAGATAAATTCTGCACGTGTGTACTGTGTGTGCATGCATTCACTTGGGTGTGTGTGTGTGTGTGTGTTTGTGTGTTTCTCAGATGTTGCTTGACCCTTTGCTAATGCTAACAGTAGTGGTAACTCTCTCGCTAGCTGACCCTGAGGTTTTTACTTTGCATCCTCCCATTGATGTCCCACTGACACCTTAAAGCCCTGTCTCCATGGCGACACTTATTTTACTGCCCATGACGTTGCCATGACAAAGAACAGAACATAAAAGCAGCAGTACATCCATGAGAAAAACAAGTAGGAACATGGTCAGGCCTTTTAAGGAACTGCTGAAAATAGTAATGCTGTGGAAATGTGCAGTTTTCAAACGGCAATGTAATGATATGCCACACAGGCAACGCCGTGGGATGTAGGGGTGCTGAGGGTGCAGCAGCACCCCCTGAAAATGTTCTTCACAAAAGTAGTGCACTGGGCCTTTAACACACATGCCCCACCAAACCCCACCCAAACCCACCCAACTCGGTAGTGCTTTATGGTGCTTTATGGCGCTTTATGGCGCTATATGGTGCTTTATGGCGCTATATGGTGCTTTATGGCGCTATATGGTGCTTTATGGCACTATATGCAGTCTATCACAGTGCCATCCGTTTTGTCACTAAAGCACCTTATACCACCCACCACTGCGACTTGTATGCTCTAGTCGGCTGGCCCTCGCTACATATTCGTCGCCAGACCCACTGGCTCCAGGTCATCTACAAGTCTATGCTAGGTAAAGCTCCGCCTTATCTCAGCTCACTGGTCACGATGGCAACACCCATCCGTAGCACGCGCTCCAGCAGGTGTATCTCACTGATCATCCCTAAAGCCAACACCTCATTTGGCCGCCTTTCGTTCCAGTACTCTGCTGCCTGTGACTGGAACGAATTGCAAAAATCGCTGAAGTTGGAGACTTTTATCTCCCTCACCAACTTCAAACATCAGCTATCTGAGCAGCTAACCGATCGCTGCAGCTGTACATAGTCTATTGGTAAATAGCCCACCCTTTTCACCTACCTCATCCCCATACTGTTTTTATTTATTTACTTTTCTGCTCTTCTGCACACCAATATCTCTACCTGTACATGACCATCTGATCTTTTATCACTCCAGTGTTAATCTGCAAAATTGTAATTATTTGCCTACCTCCTCATGCCTTTTGCACACATTGTATATAGACCCCCCCTTTGTTTTCTACTGTGTTATTGACTTGTTAATTGTTTACTCCATGTGTAACTCTTTGTTGTATGCTCACACTGCTATGCTTTATCTTGGCCAGGTCGCAGTTGCAAATGAGAACTTGTTCTCAACTAGCCTACCTGGTTAAATAAGGTGAAAAAAAAAAAAAAAAAAAAAAAAAAAATATGGTGCTTTATGGCACTTTATGGCGCTATATGGCACTTTATGGCGCTATATGGTGCTTATGGCGCTATATGGTGCGCTATTGTGCTTTATGGCGCTATATGGTGCTTTATGGCGCTATATGGTGCTTTATGGCGCTATATGGTGCTTTATGGCGCTATATGGTGCTTTATGGCGCTATATGGTGCTTTATGGCACTTTATGGCACTATATGGTGCTTTATGGCACTTTATGGCGCTATATGGTGCTTTATGGCGCTATATGGTGCTTTATGGTGTTATATGGTGCTTTATGGTGCTTTATGGTGCTTTATGGCACTTTATGGTGTTATATGGTGCTTTATGGTGTTATATGGTGCTTTATGGCGCTTTATGGTGCTTTATGGTGTTATATGGTGCTTTATGGTGTTATATGGTGCTTTATGGGGCTATATGGTGCTTTATGGTGTTATATGGTGCTTTATGGTGTTATATGGTGCTTTATGGGGCTATATGGTGTTATATGGTGCTTTATGGGGCTATATGGTGCTTTATGGTGTTATATGGTGCTTTATGGTGTTATATGGTGCTTTATGGTGTTATATGGTGCTTTGTGGGGCTATATGGTGTTATATGGTGCTTTATGGGGCTATATGGTGTTATATGGTGCTTTATGGGGCTATATGGTGTTATATGGTGCTTTATGGGGCTATATGGTGCTTTATGGGGCTATATGGTGTTATATGGTGCTTTATGGTGCTTTATGGTGTTATATGGTGCTTTATGGTGTTATATGGTGCTTTATGGGGCTATATGGTGCTTTATGGTGTTATATGGTGCTTTATGGTGTTATATGGTGCTTTATGGTGTTATATGGTGCTTTATGGTGTTATATGGTGCTTTATGGTGTTATATGGTGCTTTATGGGGCTATATGGTGTTATATGGTGCTTTATGGTGTTATATGGTGTTATATGGTGCTTTATGGTGTTATATGGTGTTATATGGTGCTTTAT
Source organism: Oncorhynchus kisutch (assembly GCF_002021735.2). Classification (NCBI taxonomy): domain Eukaryota; kingdom Metazoa; phylum Chordata; class Actinopteri; order Salmoniformes; family Salmonidae; genus Oncorhynchus; species Oncorhynchus kisutch. The sequence goes on along the minus strand of NC_034191.2, from coordinate 69,825,285 downwards.
GGCGCTATATGGTGTTACATGGCGCTTTATGGCGCTTTATGGTGTTATATGGTGCTTTATGGTGCATTAAGGCGCTATATGGTGTTATATGGTGCTTTATGGGGCTATATGGTGTTATATGGTGTTATATGGTGCTTTATGGTGTTATATGGTGCTTTATGGGGCTATATGGTGTTATATGGTGTTATATGGAGCTTTATGGCGCTATATGGTATGGCGCTTTATGGCGCTTTAACGCGCTATATGGTGTTAAATGGTGTTATATGGTGCTTTATGGCGCTATATGATGTTATATGGTGCTTTATGGCACTTTATGGCGCTATATGGCACTTTATGGCGCTATATGGTGCTTTATGGCGCTATATGGTGCTTTATGGCGCTATATGGTGCTTTATGGCGCTATATGGTGCTTTATGGCGCTATATGGTGCTTTATGGCGCTATATGGTGCTTTATGGCGCTATATGGTGCTTTATGGCACTTTATGGCACTATATGGTGCTTTATGGCACTTTATGGCGCTATATGGTGCTTTATGGCGCTATATGGTGCTTTATGGTGTTATATGGTGCTTTATGGTGCTTTATGGTGCTTTATGGCACTTTATGGTGTTATATGGTGCTTTATGGTGTTATATGGTGCTTTATGGCGCTTTATGGTGCTTTATGGTGTTATATGGTGCTTTATGGTGTTATATGGTGCTTTATGGGGCTATATGGTGCTTTATGGTGTTATATGGTGCTTTATGGTGTTATATGGTGCTTTATGGGGCTATATGGTGTTATATGGTGCTTATGGGGCTATATGGTGCTTTATGGTGTTATATGGTGCTTTATGGTGTTATATGGTGCTTTATGGTGTTATATGGTGCTTTGTGGGGCTATATGGTGTTATATGGTGCTTTATGGGGCTATATGGTGTTATATGGTGCTTTATGGGGCTATATGGTGTTATATGGTGCTTTATGGGGCTATATGGTGCTTTATGGGGCTATATGGTGTTATATGGTGCTTTATGGTGCTTTATGGTGTTATATGGTGCTTTATGGTGTTATATGGTGCTTTATGGGGCTATATGGTGCTTTATGGTGTTATATGGTGCTTTATGGTGTTATATGGTGCTTTATGGTGTTATATGGTGCTTTATGGTGTTATATGGTGCTTTATGGTGTTATATGGTGCTTTATGGGGCTATATGGTGTTATATGGTGCTTTATGGTGTTATATGGTGTTATATGGTGCTTTATGGTGTTATATGGTGTTATATGGTGCTTTATGGCGCTATATGGTGTTACATGGCGCTTTATGGCGCTTTATGGTGTTATATGGTGCTTTATGGTGCATTAAGGCGCTATATGGTGTTATATGGTGCTTTATGGGGCTATATGGTGTTATATGGTGTTATATGGTGCTTTATGGTGTTATATGGTGCTTTATGGGGCTATATGGTGTTATATGGTGTTATATGGAGCTTTATGGCGCTATATGGTATGGCGCTTTATGGCGCTTTAACGCGCTATATGGTGTTAAATGGTGTTATATGGTGCTTTATGGCGCTATATGATGTTATATGGTGTTATATGGTGCTTTATGGCGCTATATGGTGTTATATGGTGCTTTATGGCGCTATATGGTGTTATATGGTGTTATATGGTGCTTTATGGCGCTATATGGTGTTATATGGTGTTATATGGTGTTATATGGTGCTTTATGGCGCTATATGGTGTTATATGGTGCTTTATGGCGCTATATGGTGTTATATGGTGTTATATGGTGCTTTATGGCGCTATATGGTGTTATATGGTGCTTTATGGCGCTATATGGTGTTATATGGTGTTATATGGTGTTATATGGTGCTTTATGGCGCTATATGGTGTTATATGGTGTTATATGGTGCTTATGGCACTATATGGTGTTATATGGTGCTTTATGGCGCTATATGGTGTTATATGGTGTTATATGGTGCTTTATGGCGCTATATGGTGTTATATGGTGTTATATGGTGCTTTATGGCGCTATATGGTGTTATATGGTGCTTTATGGCGCTATATGGTGTTATATGGTGTTATATGGTGCTTTATGGCGCTATATGGTGTTATATGGTGTTATATGGTGTTATATGGTGCTTATGGGGCTATATGGTGTTATATGGCACTTTATGGCGCTATATGGTATGGCGCTTTATGGCGCTATATGATATGGCGCTTTATGGCGCTTTAAGGCGCTCTATGGTGTTATATGGTGTTATATGGTGCTTTATGGCGCTATATGGTGTTATATGGTGCTTTATGGTGCTATATGGTATAGCGCTTTATGGAGCTTTAAGGCACTATATGGTGTTATATGGTGCTTTATGGTGCTATATGGTATAGCGCTTTATGGAGCTTTAAGGCACTATATGGTGTTATATGGTGCTTTATGGCGCTTTAAGGCGCTATATGGTGTTAAATGGTGTTATATTTGTGTTATATGGTGCTTTATGGCGCTATATGGTATGGCGCTTTATGGCGCTTTAAGGCGCTATATGGTGTTATATGGTGCTTTATGGCGCTTTAAGGCGCTATATGGTGTTATATGGTGCTTTATGGCGCTATATGGTGTTATATGGTGTTATATGGTGCTTTATGGGGCTTTATGGTGTTATATGGTGCTTTATGGCGCTATATGGCGCTGTATGGTATGGTGTTATATGGCACTTTATGGCGCTTTAAGGCGCTATATGGTGTTATATGGTGCTTTATGGCGCTATATGGTGTTATATGGTGTTATATGGTGCTTTATGGGGCTTTATGGTGTTATCTGGTGCTTTATGGCGCTATATGGTATGGCACTTTAAGGCGCTATATGGTGCTCTATGGTGCTTTAAGGCGCTATATGGCGCTATATGGTGCTTTATGGTGCTTTATGGCGCTATATGGTGCTTTATGGTGCTTTATGGCGCTATATGGTATGGCACTTTAAGGCGCTATATGGTGCTTTATGGTGCTTTATGGTGCTTTATGGCGCTTTATGGCGCTGTATGGTGTTATATGGTGCTTTATGGTGCTTTATGGTGCTTTATGGCGCTATATGGTGCTTTATGGCGCTGTATGGTGTTATATGGTGCTTTATGGCGCTATATGGTGCTTTATGGTGCATTATGGTGTTATATGGTGCTTTATGGGGCTTTATGGTGTTATATGGTGCTTTATGGCGCTATATGGCGCTGTATGGTATGGCGCTTTATGGCGCTTTATGGCACTATATGGTGTTATATGGTGCTTTATGGCTCTATATGGCACTATATGGTGTTATATGGTGCTTTATGGCTCTATATGGCACTATATGGCGCTATATGACGCTATATGGTATGTCGCTTTATGGCGCTATATGGTGCTTTACGGTGCTATCCTCTGGCGTGGTGGTTTTGCCTCTCTGTGGACAGCATATTAACGGGTGGTTACTGTGATAATGTGCTGCTGTGTGTATGACCCAAAAGCTTAGCAGTGAGATTGTATCAGTGTCTTAATTGCATGTTTAAAGGTCAGGCGCGGGGGAGGGTGGCCTCCTCTCTACACACCGTTTACCCGCTAACGCTTATCTCCTAATCACTGCAATTACCACGGCAACCCCTGTTTGTTTGTTTGTCAGAATGCTGTATTAGTGTGTTTCTATCCCAATGAGAATTATAGTAGTGTGTGTGTGTGTGTGTGTGTGCGTGCACATGTGTGCGTGTGCATGCGAGTGTGTGTGTACATGTGGGTGTGTGTCCTGTGCTAAGATTACTACAGATATGGGAGGTAGATTGGATAGCTGTGCAGCTCTGAAGTCTCAGAGCAGACATGACAAAATGATTCAGGCAGAGAGAGAATGTAGCTAAACACACACTATGGAGGAGGAAAATACTGCATTGGGTCATCTATCAGTGTCTCTGTTAGCCCACACCCTACACACAACATGACTGGCCTGAGAATGCAGAGGCGGTATGGGATCACCCATATATCTATATGGTGACTTTTCTCCTCCCCTATACTGTAGTTATTTTTGCTCAGTTCTGATGAACGCACACATACAGTGCATTCGGAAAGTATTCAAATCCCTTACCTTTTTCCACCCTGTGTAGAATTTCCACCAGCGCGCATTTTATGAAGCGTGAAATTCCCGTCCAACCAAAAGACAATGAGACCCGCCCAGACCCTAACATTGACCTGCCCAGGAGGAGACAGATCATCCGCAAACAATTGAAGAAAACATCGACATAATTTTGGTAAGAAAATGTGTACATGAATTTGTATAAAAATAGAAAACAATTATAAAAAAAATCTATAAATCTAAGTTACGTGAGTGCAATGAATGTGGATGTGAGTTGTGTGAGTGCAATGAATGTGGATGTGAGTTGTGTGAGTGCAATGAATGTGGATGTGAGTTGTGTGAGTGCAATGAATGTGGATGTGAGTTGTGTGAGGGTAGAGAATGTGGATGTGAGTTGTGTGAGGGTAGAGAATGTGGATGTGAGTTGTGTGAGTGCAATGAATGTGGATGTGAGTTGTGTGAGTGCAATGAATGTGGATGTGAGTTGTGTGAGTGCAATGAATGTGGATGTGAGTTGTGTGAGGGTAGAGAATGTGGATGTGAGTTGTGTGAGTCTAGGGAATGTGGATGTGGATGTGAGTTGTGTGAGTGTAGTGAATATGGATGTGAGTTGTGTGAGGGTAGAGAATGTGGATGTGAGTTGTGTGAGTGTGGTGGATGTGGATGTGAGTTGTGTGAGTGTAGTGAATGTGGATGTGAGTTGTGTGAGTCTAGGGAATGTGGATGTGGATGTGAGTTGTGTGAGGGTAGAGAATGTGGATGTGAGTTGTGTGAGGGTAGAGAATGTGGATGTGAGTTGTGTGAGTGTGGTGGATGTGGATGTGAGTTGTGTGAGTCTAGGGAATGTGGATGTGGATGTGAGTTGTGTGAGTGTAGTGAATGTGGATGTGAGTTGTGTGAGTCTAGGGAATGTGGATGTAGATGTGAGTTGTGTGAGTGTAGTGAATGTGGATGTGAGTTGTGTGAGTCTAGTGGATGTGAGTTGTGTGAGTGTAGTGAATTTGATATGAGGTGTGTGAGTGTAGTGGATGTGGGTTGTGTGAGTGTAGTGAATGTGGATGTGAGTTGTGTGAGTCTAGCGGATGTGGATGGGAGTTTGTGAGTGTAGTGAACATGAATGTGTAAGTTATGTGAGTCTAGTGAATGCGGATGTAAGTTGTGTGAGTCGAGTGAAATTGGATGTGAGTTGTGTGAGTGAATGTGAATGATGTGAGTTGTGTGAGTCTAGTGAATGTGGATGTGTGTTGTGTGAGTCTAGTGAATGTGGATGTGTGTTGTGTGAGTCTAGTGAATGTGGATGTGTGTTGTGTGAGTCTAGTGAATGTGATGTGAGTTGTGTGAGTCTAGTGAATGTGGATGTGTGTTGTGTGAGTCTAGTGAATGTGGATGTGTGTTGTGTGAGTCTAGTGAATGTGGATGTGTGTTGTGTGAGTCTAATGAATGTGGATGTGTGTTGTGTGAGTCTAGTGAATGTGGATGTGTGTTGTGTGAGTGTAGTGAATGTGATGTGAGTTGTGTGAGTCCAGTGAATATTGTTGTAAGTAATGTGAGTGTAGTGAATGTTGATGTGAGTGTAGTGAGTGTGGATGTGAGTTGTATGAGTTTAGGGATTGTGGAATTGAGTTGTGTGAGTGTAGTGAATGTGGATGTGAGGCGTGTGAGTGAATGTGAATGAGGGTGTGAGTCTAGTGAGTTTGGATGTGAGTTGTGTGAGTGTGGTGCCTGTGGATGTGTGTTGTGTGAGTGTAGTGAATGTTGTTGTAAGTAATGTGAGTGTAGTGAGTGTGGATGTGAGTTGTGTGAGTGTGGTGCCTGTGGATGTGTGTTGTGTGAGTGTAGTGAATGTGGGTGTGAGTTGTGTGAGTGTAGTGAATGTGGATGTGAGCTGTGTGAGTGTAGTGAATGTGGATGTGAGCTGTGTGAGTGTAGTGAATGTGGATGTGAGTTGTATGAGTTTAGGGATTGTGGAATTGAGTTGTGTGAGTGTAGTGAATGTGGATGTGAGGCGTGTGAGTGAATGTGAATGAGGGTGTGAGTCCAGTGAGTTTGGATGTGAGTTGTGTGAGTCTCGCGAATGTGGATGTGAGTTGTGTGAGTGTAATGAATGTGGATGTGAGTTGTGTGAGTGTAGTGAATGTGGATGTGAGGCGTGTGAGTGAATGTGAATGAGGGTGTGAGTCTAGTGAATGTGGATGTGAGGCGTGTGAGTGAATGTGAATGAGGGTGTGAGTCTAGTGAATGTGGATGTGAGGCGTGTGAGTGAATGTGAATGAGGGTGTGAGTCTAGTGAATGTGGATGTGAGGCGTGTGAGTGAATGTGAATGAGGGTGTGAGTCTAGTGAATGTGGATGTGAGGCGTGTGAGTGAATGTGAATGAGGGTGTGAGTCTAGTGAATGTGGATGTGAGGCGTGTGAGTGAATGTGAATGAGGGTGTGAGTCTAGTGAATGTGGATGTGAGGCGTGTGAGTGAATGTGAATGAGGGTGTGAGTCTAGTGAATGTGGATGTGAGGCGTGTGAGTGAATGTGAATGAGGGTGTGAGTCTAGTGAATGTGGATGTGAGGCGTGTGAGTGAATGTGAATGAGGGTGTGAGTCTAGTGAATGTGGATGTGAGGCGTGTGAGTGAATGTGAATGAGGGTGTGAGTCTAGTGAATGTGGATGTGAGGCGTGTGAGTGAATGTGAATGAGGGTGTGAGTCTAGTGAATGTGGATGTGAGGCGTGTGAGTGAATGTGAATGAGGGTGTGAGTCTAGTGAATGTGGATGTGAGGCGTGTGAGTGAATGTGAATGAGGGTGTGAGTCTAGTGAATGTGGATGTGAGGCGTGTGAGTGAATGTGAATGAGGGTGTGAGTCTAGTGAATGTGGATGTGAGGCGTGTGAGTGAATGTGAATGAGGGTGTGAGTCTAGTGAATGTGGATGTGAGGCGTGTGAGTGAATGTGAATGAGGGTGTGAGTGTAGTGAATGTGGATGTGAGGCGTGTGAGTGAATGTGAATGAGGGTGTGAGTCTAGTGAATGTGGATGTGAGGCGTGTGAGTGAATGTGAATGAGGGTGTGAGTCTAGTGAATGTGGATGTGAGGCGTGTGAGTGAATGTGAATGAGGGTGTGAGTCTAGTGAATGTGGATGTGAGGCGTGTGAGTGAATGTGAATGAGGGTGTGAGTCTAGTGAATGTGGATGTGAGGCGTGTGAGTGAATGTGAATGAGGGTGTGAGTCTAGTGAATGTGGATGTGAGGCGTGTGAGTGAATGTGAATGAGGGTGTGAGTCTAGTGAATGTGGATGTGAGGCGTGTGAGTGAATGTGAATGAGGGTGTGAGTCTAGTGAATGTGGATGTGAGGCGTGTGAGTGAATGTGAATGAGGGTGTGAGTCTAGTGAATGTGGATGTGAGGCGTGTGAGTGAATGTGAATGAGGGTGTGAGTCTAGTGAATGTGGATGTGAAAGTTGTGTGAGTGTGGAAAGTATTGAGCTGATTGAAATTGGGATAATAACAGGTTGGAAATTTGGCTACTAAGCTGATTGAAATTATGATAATAAAAGCTGAAAACTGAGCTATCATTTGGGCATAGTTTTATATTTTGGCTAGTTGATGTCTCTGGAACATACAGTGCATTTGGAAAGAATTCAGACGTTTGACCTTTTCCACATTTAGTTACATTACACTCTTGTTTTAAAATGGATTAATTTGAACCCCACCTCAAATGTGGGGTTCAAGTTTATCAACTTTCAAAGCAGAATTACTTTCCCATTGTTCCTCAAATACAGTGTATGATGTATCATTTTGTAGCTCTGTGTCTCTGCTTTAATCCAATGTAACCACAATTTCAAATTTTGCTACACAGGACTGAATCGAGGCGGTGGGTCACGTGTGTAACTGTAAGAAGCTAAGGTCTTAAGCCATGGTTTTACCAGAAGGATTGTACAATCCAGAATGAAAGGTTTGAAATGATGAAGTGTCTGGTTTTATGTGTTGATTTCCCTTACATTAATAGAAGTATAGAACCTTTTGATAGAAGCTATAGTTTAATGTTTACCTTAAAATGTAATGATAATTATCACAGATTGAGTGATAAGAGGAGGGAATGTGATGGAAAATTCTGTGAAAATTTCTGTGATCTATGTTTGTGCTTTTCTAATAATCAATTTATGTGTTCATGCAACTGACTGATTGAATGAATCCTCACTATCAGTATCTGCAATTTGGCAGTACGCCCAGACCATTGTTTTGAGAATGAAAGATATCTTAGTTTCAAGGTCTCAGCTTAGAGAGAAGAAGCCTTGTAAAGGTATTGGTCTGTTACATGCATGACCCAGTATTGGTCGTGAATGTAACAGGAATGAAGCAAACGTTAATGATGAATTAATTGTGAATGATGAATAAGCTAAATCATGCAAATCTAACTTGTCTGCAGTTTATAAGAGAACTAGCAGGACTGCGCCGGGGGAGGTCCGGGTCGACATGTGTACGTGGTGCATTGACTAGGTTAGAACCTCTCCAAAATGATTCATCTCAGATTGACTTTGTGTGTCCCTGTGTAGCATTTCCACGACAGTATAAACAGTCAAAGTAAAAGTATGAATCATTTCTAATTCCTTATATTAATCAAAACTAGACAGAACAATGTTACTATTGTTTTTTACATTTACAGATAGCCAGGAGCACACTCCAACTCTCAGACATAATTTACAAACTAAGCATTTGTGTTTAGTGAGTCCGTCCGATCAGAGGCAGTAAGGATGACCAGGGATGTTCTCTTGATAAGTGTATGAATTGGACCATTTTCCTGTCAAAATGTAACGAGTACTTTTAGGTGTCAGGAAAAATGTATGGAGTAAAAAGTACATTATTTTCTTCAGGAATGTACTGAAGTATACATGTAAATAGTAAAGTAAAGTACAGACACCCCAAAAAACTACTTAAGTAGGAGTTTAATTATTACTTAAGCACTTTACACCATTGTGAATGGTGTTGCCGTGGAGCCATGGTGTTCCATTGTATTGGTCGAGTTTGATTGATCTCTCTACTGCATCTATGTTCTGATCTAATGATATGTTTGTGTGTACTGTTTTATCACAATTGAAAACATCCATATACAGTAGTCCAAGCAGGGAGATGTCTTGTTCTCTCCAGCTCTGCCTTATTGTTCAACCTATGTTGAACCTGAGATGTTCATGTTCTCTTTATGTTCATTTTCAAATAATCTACGCAAGGAGATCACGTATTCTTGATCCTCTACCACTGTTCTATTGGCTGATTGAAGTTCCTCCTTTCCCAGTCTGAGTCACAGCAGCTCTCTATTCAGGAGAGTAGAGGAGAGGTCATGTGAAACGGCTGTCGTGGGAAGAAGGTGAGGACCAAGGTGCAGCGTGGTAAGTGTTCATCATTTTAATGGAAAACTGAACACTATCAAACAAGCAACAAAAGAACAACCGAAACAGCTCCGTCAGGTGCAAAACACACTAAACAGAAAATAACTACCCACAACCCATAGTGGGAAAACAGGCTGCCTTAAGTATGGTTCTCAATCAGAGGCAACGATAGACAGCTGCCTCTGATTGGGAACCATACCAGGCCAAAAACATAGAACAAAAACATAGAATGCCCACCCCAACTCACGCCCTGACCAAACTAAAATAGAGACATAAAAAAGGAACTAAGGTCAGGACGTGACATCATGTTTAACTAGGTTCGTCTCCCATGTCTCCTGTTACCTCTGACTGTGACCAGCTTCCTCTACATAGGCTACACTCATTATCACTCTGTGTGTGTGTGCATGTGTGTGTGCGTTCGTGTGTGCGTACATGCGTGAGTGTGTGTCTTGGACAGAACTGGCGTTGGGTTTATACACTGCTAAAAAAAAATAAAGGGAACACTTAAACAACACAATGTAACTCCAAGTCAATCACACTTCTGTGAAATCAAACTGTCCACTTAGGAAGCAACACTGATTGACAATAAATTTCACATGCTGTTGTGCAAATGGAATAGACAACAGGTGGAAATTATAGGCAATTAGCAAGACACCCCCAATAAAGGAGTGGTTCTGCAGGTGGTGACCACAGACCACTTCTCAGTTCCTATGCTTCCTGGCTGATGTTTTGGTCACTTTTAAATGCTGGCGGTGCTTTCACTCTAGTGGTAGCATGAGACGGAGTCTACAACCCACACAAGTGGCTCAGGTAGTGCAGCTCATCCAGGATGGCACATCAATGCGAGCTGTGGCAAGAAGGTTTGCTGTGTCTGTCAGCGTAGTGTCCAGAGCATGGATGCGCTACCAGGAGACAGGCCAGTACATCAGGAGATGTGGAGGAGGCCGTAGGAGGGCAACAACCCAGCAGCAGGACCGCTACCTCTACCTTTGTGCAAGGAGGAGCAGGAGGACCACTGCCAGAGCCCTGCAAAATGACCTCCAGCAGGCCACAAATGTGCATTTGTCTGCTCAAACGGTCAGAAACAGACTCCATGAGGGTGGTATGAGGGCCCGACGTCCACAGGTGGGGGTTGTGCTTACAGCCCAACACCGTGCAGAACGTTTGACATTTGCCAGAGAACACCAAAATTGGCAAATTCGCCACTGGCACCCTGTGCTCTTCACAGATGAAAGCAGGTTCACACTGAGCACGTGACAGACATGACAGAGTCTGGAGACGCCGTGGAGAACGTTCTGCTGCCTGCAACATCCACCAGCATGACCGGTTTGGCGGTGGGTCAGTCATGGTGTGGGGTGGCATTTCTTTGGGGGGCCGCACAGCCCTCCATGCGCTCGCCAGAGGTAGCCTGACTGCCATTAGGTACCGAGATGAGCTCCTCAGACCCCTTGTGAGACCATATGCTGGTGCCACAGACTGTCCAGGAGTTGGCGGATGCTTTAGTCCAGGTCTGGGAGGAGATCTCTCAGGAGACCATCTGCCACCTCATCAGGAGCATGCCCAGGTGTTGTAGGGAGGTTATACAGGCACGTGGAGGCCACACACACTACTGAGCCTCATTTTGACTTGTTTTAAGGACAAGTTTACATCAAAGTTGGGTCAGCCTGTAGTGTGGTTTTCCACTTTAATTTTGAGTGTCACTCCAAATCCAGACCCCCAGAGCATGATAAATTTGATTTCCATTGATAGTTTTTGTGTGATTTTGTTGTCAGCACATTCAACTATGTAAAGAAAAAAGTATTTCATAAGAATATTTCATTCATTCAGATCTAGGATGTGTTATTTTAGTGTTCCCTTTATTTTTTTGAGCAGTGTATGTAGAGCCAGCAGTGGGTAATTACAATATTTACAGAGAGCAGATCTCTGGTCAGAGGTGTAAAGGGAGCATGGGAACTTCGTTTAACATGAAACAAGAGACGAATCACATCTGTCTACTGTTCTAGATCAGACTCCAGACCTGTATCTAGGTCCTCCCAAACACAGTGGTCTCTTCTCCTCCCCTCTTTCCCAGTCATTACTTGAGAACATGTAGACCTTTTATAATGGAGGTGGAAATTTAGATATTGAGACACAGCTTGTTGCTTTAGAGCAACAGCTTGTTGCTTTGGAAGCATTTTGTTCATGATATACAGTTGTAAAACCCACTAATAAAAATACTACTAATATGATTTATTTTTTAAATGTCAAGCGCTTTTCTCATACCCAAGACGCACAGAACATAGAACACATAACATAGAACATAGAACACAAACAACAAACCCATGTATAAACAGTACAGGTATCATCAGATCCAGATGCTTGTAAGTCACTGAAGATAAAAGCATATTTGAGAAAAACTGAAAGGTTATGTAGCCTAAATAGAAGATTGGCTGGCTACAATAATGTAATGTTTTGGAAGGGGAGTATTTCAACAACAGAAGACCAAAGCTGCTCTGTGTAATACTGAATGACCTTGACCAGGAAGCTGTTGGTGGGCAGATTCATACACACGCACATCAGTTTGTGCATGTGTGTGAGCACGTGTTGCATGTGCGTGTCCTCTCTCTTCCTCTCTGACCCGTCGTCCTTCCATTGTCTTTTTCTGGGTCCGCCAGGCAGCATCATTCACACTGAAAACCCTTTAACTTATTCTCTCTCTCTCTCTCTCTCTCTCTCTCTCTCTCTCTCTCTCTCTCTCTCTCTCTCTATATATATATATATATATATATATATATATATATATATATATGCTGTTGAACAGTGTATATGTCAGCCATTCAGCCACAGAGACAAAGGCCCTGAGTTAATTACCCATAATTTAAAACTGATGGCTGCAGATGATATGTAAATTGTCCTACATGTGTGTGTGTGCATCGCATGTGCCTGTAAACACACACACACACACACACACACACACACACACACACACACACACACACACACACACAGAGAGAGAGAGAGAGAGAGAGAGGACACAGGGGTGTGTGGAACAGGGGGATTGTTGGTTGAATAGTATTGTCGATTAATCGATTACTCACAGATAAATTATTCATGACTGAAGCCATAATTCTAGGTTGTGGTTTTGTGCAATTATACACAGCCTTCTTAAATCCTCTCTGCATACTCAATGTCATTCAGAAAGTATTCAGACGCCTGGACTTTTCCCACATTTTGTTATGTTACAGCCTTATTCTAAAATGTATTCAATTGCTGTTTTTCCCTCATCAATCTACACACAATACCCCATAATGACAAAAAATAAAGAAATGAAATATCACATTTACATAAGTATTCAGACCCTTAACTCAGTACTGTGTTGAAGCACCATTGGCAGCGATTACAACCTCAAGTGGTCTTGGGTATGAAGCCAAAGGAGATGGCTGCCGTTTTACAATCCCGTAACCAATTGTACTCTTGTGTATGTTTCTTTGCGTTATTTGTAACTTTACTTTGTACGTAATGTTTCTGCCACCATGTCTTATGACCGAAAAGAGCTACTAGATATCAGGACAGTGATTACTCATTCCGTACTGGATGAATACTTTTTCTTTAACGAGTAGGACGGGAAGGATTTACTCCAGATGACCAACAAGGCCCTCATCCCCGTCACTCGCAGTAGAAAGAGACAGAGATATCGGTGACGAAGTTCGGGGTGCCTTGTAAGTATCCGTCGCCGAGAGGGTAATCTACCTTTACCATCGGTCCTATTAGCCATCGTATAATCAATCGATAATAAAATAGACAAACTACGGTCACGTATATCCTACCAACGGGACATTAAAAATTGTAATGTTTTATGTGTTACTGAGTCGTGGCTGAACGACGACATGAATAACATACAGCTGGAGGGTTTTAAGCTTTTTCGGCAGGATAGAACAGCAGCATCTGGTAAGACAAGGGTGTATATATACAAATGTATATCTGTAAACAACAGCTGGTGCATGATATCTAAGGAAGTCTCTAGGTTTTGCTAACCTGAAATAGTGTATCTCATGATAAGCTGTAGACCACACTATTTACCAGTTCAAATCTATACTTTTCGTAGCTGTCTACAGTATATACCACCGCAGACCGATGCTGCCACTAAGACAGCACTCAATGAGCTGTGCACGGCCATAAGCAAACAGGAAAACACTCATCCAGAGGTGACGATCCTAGTGGCCGGGGACTTTAATGCAGGGAAACTCAAATCAGTTTTACCTCATTTCTATCAGCATGTTAAATGTGCAACCAGAGGGGGAAAAACTCTATACCACCTGCACTCCACACACAGAGACGCGTACAAAGCCCTCCCTCGCCATCCATTTGGCAAATCTGACCATAATTATATCCCCATGATCCTGCTTGCAAGCAAAAGCTAATGCAGGAATCACCAGTGACTCTGTCAATAAGAAAGTGGTCAGATGAAGCAGATGCTAAGATACAGGACTGTTTGCAAGCACAGACTGGAATATGTTCCAGGATTCTTCCGATGGCATTGAGGAGTATATCACATCAGTCACTGGCTTCATCAATAAGTGCATTGATGACGTCATCTCTACAGTGACTGTACGTACTGTACATACCCCAACCAAAAGCCATGGATTACAGGCAACATCAGCACTGAGCTAAAGGGTAGAGCTGTCGCTTTCAAGGAGTGGGACTCTAACCCAGAAGCTTATAAGAAATCCCGCTATGCCCTCCAATGAACCATCAAACAGGGAAAGCGTCAATACAGGACTAAGATTGAATCGTACTACACCGACTCCGACACTCGTTGCATGTGGAAGGGCTTGCAAACTATTACAGACTACAAAGGGAAGCACAGCCACGAGCTGCCCAGTGACACAAACCTACCAGACAAGCTAAATTACTTCTATGCTCGCTTCGAGGCAAGTAACTCTAAAACATGCATGAGAGCACCAGCTGTTCTGGACGACTGTGTTATCACACTCTCCGTAACCGATGTGAGTCAGACCAATAAACAGGTCAACATTCACAAGGCCGCAGGGCCAGATGGATTACCAGTACTCCGAGCATGCGCTGAACAACTGGCAAGTGTCTTCACTGACATTTTCAACCTGTCTCTGACTGAGTTTGTAATACCAACATGTTTCAAGCAGACAAACATATTCCCTGTGCCCAAGAATACTGAGGTAACCTGCCTAAATGACTACCGACCCGTAGCACTCACGTCTGTAGCCATGAATTGCTTTGAAAGGCTGGTCATGGATCACATCAACACCCTTATCCCAGAAACACTATACCCACTCCAATTTGCATGCCGCCCAAACAGATCCACAGATGACGCAATCTCTATTGCACTCAACACTGCCTTTTCCCACCTGGACAAAAGGAGCACCTATGTGAGAATGCTATTTATTGACTACAGCTCAGCATTCAACACCATAGTACCCTCAAAGCTCATCACTAAACTAAGGACCCTGGGACTAAATACCTCCCTCTGCAACTGGACCCTGGATTCCTGATGGGCCGCCCCCAGGTGGTAAGGGTAGGGAACAACACATCCGCCACACTGATCCTCAACACGGGGGCCCCTCAGGTGTGCGTGCTCAGTCCCCTCCTGTGCTCCCTGTTCACTCATGACTGCATGGCCAGGCCAAGTTTGCAGATGACACAACAGTGGTAGGCCTGATCACCGACAACGATGAGACAACCTCTCCCTCAACATGATCAAGACACTGATTGCGGAGCTGATTGCGGACTACAGGAAAATGAGGACCGAGCACGCCCCCATTCTCATCGATGGGGCCATAGTGGAACAGGTTGAGAGCTTCAAGTTCCTTGGTGTCCACATCACCAACAAACTATCATTGTCTAAACACACTAAGACAGTCGTGAAGAGGTTACGACAAAGCCTATTCTCCCTCAGGAGACTGAAAATATTTGGCATGGGTCCTCAGATCGCCAAAAGGTTCTACAGCTGCACCATCAATAGCATCACTGGTTGCATCACTGCCTGGTATGGCAACTGCTCGGCCTCCGGCCACAAGGCACTACAGGGGGTAATGGGTACGGCCCAGTACATCACTGGGGCCAAGCTTCCTGCCATCCAGGACCTCTATATCATGCGGTGTCAGAGGAAGGCCCTAAAAATTGTCAAAGACTCCAGCCACCCTAGTCATAGACTGTTCTCTCTTCTACCACACGGCAAGCGCTACCGGAGATCCAAGTCGAGGTCCAAAAGGCTTCTAAACAGCTTCTACCCCCAAGCCATAAGACTCATAAACAGCTAATCAAATATCTACCCAGACACCTACTTTACGCTGCTGCTACTCTCTGTTTATAATCTATCCATAGTCACTTTAACTCCACCTACATGTGCATATTACTTAAATTACGCCCCCGCACATTGACTGGGTACCGGTACCCCCTCTATATAGCCTTGCTTGTTTTTTTACTGCTGCTTTTTAATTATTTGTTACTTTTATTTTCTATTTCCTATTTTTTGCTGATCAATTTTTTACTTAACACTTATTTGTATTCATTTTTTCCCCTACAGACGTGATACTTGGCATTCAGGTCAAAGAGTTCAATCTTGTTTTCATTAGACCGGAGAATGTTGTTTCTCATGGTCTGAGAGTTCTTTAGGTGCCTTTTGGCAAACTCCAAGTGGGATGTCATGTGCCTTTCACTGAGGAGTGGCTTCCGTCTGGCCACTCTACCATAAAGGTGGAGTGGTGGAGTGCTGCAGAGATGGTTGTCCTTCTGGAAGGTTCTCCTCACTCCACAGAGGAACTCTGGAGCACTTTCAGAGTGACCATCGGGTTCTTGGTCACTTCCTTGACCAAGGCCCTTCTCCCCCTGATTGCTCAGTTTGGTCGGGTGGCCAGCTCTAGGAACAGTCTTGGTGGTTCCAAACTTCTTCCATTTAGAAATGGCTACTGTGTTCTTGGGAACCTTCGATGCTGCAGAAATGTTTTGGTACCCTTTCCCGGATCTTTTGGCAGTGTCTCGGACATGCACTGCCAACTGTGGGACATTATATAGACAGTTGTGTGCCTTTCCAAATCATGTCCAATCAGTTGAGTTTACCTCAGGTGGACTCCAATCAAGTTGTAGAAACATCTCAAGAATGATAAATGTAAACAGGATGCACCTGTGCTCAATTTCGAGTCTCATAGCAAAGGGTGTGAATTCTTATGCAAATAAGGAATTATTATTATACATTTATAAACATATTTTTTTGTTAAATGTTTTTTCTTTGTCATTATGGGGTATTGTTTGTAGATTGATGAGGGAAGAAAAATGTGGAAAAGGTCAAGTGATCTGAATACTTTCCCAATGCACTGTATGTTAAGTGATCTATGGCTTTCTTTTAGAATTCCACTACAAGCTTTTTATGGACTTCATGGTTTTTAGCAGCTGATGAAATGTGTTGTATTTGCAAATGTTTTTATTTAAATACAAATATTTGTTTAATTTCTAAATTACATATTATCCATTTTTATTGTGACTAATTCCCTCAAAACTAGTTTACACATTTCAAGGATGCATAATCATGGCAAAATCAGAATTAATCATTAATTTAGTTTAGTTCTTTCAAAGACTCATTCTAAAGATCAGTCTCTTCTCATTCTGAAGAGTATATTCTCATTCTAAAAAAGAGTATATTCTCATTCTAAAAAAGAGTATATTCTCATTCTAAAAAAGAGTATATTCTCATTCTAAAAAAGAGTATATTCTCATTCTAAAAAAGAGGATATTCTCATTCTAAAGATCAGTCTCTTCTCATTCTAAAGAACATGTAACGGGGTTCTTCCGTCGAAGGAGAGGCGGACCAATACGCAGCGTGGTTGAACTTCATGTTTTTTTAATAAGAAAAACTATACATGAACAAACTACAAAACAATAAATGTGAAAACCCGAAACCAGTCCCGTGTGGTACAAACACTGACACAGGAGACAATCACCCACAAAACCCAACACCAAACAGGCTACCTAAATATGGTTCCCAATCAGAGACAATGACTAACACCTGCCTCTGATTGAGAACCATATCAGGCCAAACACAGAAACAGACAAACTAGACACACAACATAGAATGCCCACTCAGATCACACCCTGACCAAACAAAACATAGAAACATACAAAGCAAACTATGGTCAGGGTGTGACAGAACAATAAAATATCATTATATAGAAGAGTCTCTTCTTATTCATCATTATATAAAAGAGTCTCTTCTCATGTATCATTATATAGAAGAGACTCTTCTTATTTATCATTATATAGAAGAGTCTCTTCTTATTTATCATTATATAGAAGAGTCTCTTCTTATTCATCATTATATAAAATAGTCTCTTCTCATGTATCATTATATAGAAGAGTCTCTTCTCATGTATCATTATATAGAAGAGTCTCTTCTTATTTATCTTTATATAGAAGAGCCTCTTCTTATTTATCATTATATAGAAGAGGCTCGTCTTATTTATCATTATATAGAAGAGTCTCTTCTTATTTATCATTATATAGAAGAGTCTCTTCTTATTTATCTTTATATAGAAGAGTCTCTTCTCGTGTATCATTATATAGTAGAGTCTCTTCTTATTTATCTTTATATAGAAGAGTCTCTTCTTATTTATCATTATATAGAAGAGTCTCTTCTTATTTATCTTTATATAGAAGAGTCTCTTCTTATTTATCATTATATAGAAGAGTCTCTTCTTATTTATCTTTATATAGAAGAGTCTCTTCTCATGTATCATTATATAGAAGAGTCTCTTCTTATTCATCATTATATAAAAGAGTCTCTTCTCATGTATCATTATATAGAAGAGTCTCTTCTTATTTATCATTATATAGAAGAGTCTCTTCTTATTTATCATTATATAGAAGAGTCTCTTCTTATTCATCATTATATAAAATAGTCTCTTCTCATGTATCATTATATAGAAGAGTCTCTTCTCATGTATCATTATATAGAAGAGTCTCTTCTTATTTATCTTTATATAGAAGAGCCTCTTCTTATTTATCATTATATAGAAGAGTCTCTTCTTATTTATCATTATATAGAAGAGTCTCTTCTTATTTATCATTATATAGAAGAGTCTCTTCTTATTTATCTTTATATAGAAGAGTATCTTCTCGTGTATCATTATATAGAAGAGTCTCTTCTTATTCATCATTATATAAAGAGTCTCTTCTCATGTATCATTATATAGAAGAGTCTCTTCTCATTCTAAAGAAGAGTCTCTTCTCATTCTAAATAAGAGTCTCTTCTCATTCTATATAAGAGTCTTCTCATTCTAAATAAGAGTCTTCTCTTTCTAAAGAAGAATCTCTTCTCATTCTAAAGAAGAATCTCTTCTCATTCTATAGAGGAGTTGCTTCTCATTCTATAGAATAGTTGCTTCTCATTCTAAATAAGAGTTGCTTCTCATTCTATAGAAGAGTTGCTTCTCATTCTAAAGAACAATCCCTTCTCATTCTATTCTAAAGAAGAGTCACTTCTCATTCTAAAACAGTCCCTTAGTTAATGAATGGAGGTGAGTTCAGATGTTACTCAATCTGGTTGTCTTTATTTCGAGACAGGAAGTGAGGAGCATAGAGGATCAATGGAGATGACCAGCGCTGAGAGTGCAGTGAGGGAGTGTAACATACCATGTATTTAATCAGACAGAGAGATAGAGCGAGCGAGAGATAGGGAGAGGGAGAGAGAGAAAGATAGGGCGATAGAGGGAGAGAGAGCGAGCGAGAGCGAGAGAGAGTGAGAGAGAGAGAGAGAGTGAGAGAGAGAGAGAGAGAGAGAGAGAGAGAGAGAGAGAGAGAGAGAGAGAGAGAGAGAGAGAGAGAGAGCGAGAGAGAGAGAGAGAGAGAGAGAGAGAGAGAGAGAGAGAGAGAGAGAGCGAGAGAGAGAGAGAGAGAGAGAGAGAGAGAGATGCAATAGAAGCTCCTTACTGGAGATACATCTACACATACTGTACAGTAACTGGAATTTGTCATTTTCTATAATGGGAGATATGCAGTAGAAATTTGATACAGGGGTATCTGGACAGTAACTCTGTGTCATTAGAATAGAGAGCATAGACATGAGGACACTGCTGTAGGCCTATTTGTGTAATGCCGCTACTTCACTCACAAATAATGTACATATCATCAGTGCACCATTTAACTGAGGCTGTACAAGGTAACATGGTCGAGTCAGAGTTCACATCTAGACAACACTACAATATCATCTCCCTCTGACTCACCAACTATGGTTCAAGTCAAGTGCCTCTCCCCCATCAACTCACCCTGGTCTCGTGAAAAGACCTGTGGTGACCTCATGTGAAGCGTGGCTGACCTCTGGGGGTCAGTGTGACAGGGGGACAGTGACAGGAGACACTGACTCCACACCTCTGACCTCCGCCATTTAAACAGACACAGACGAATGAAACAGAGTAGCTTCATGAATGTTAAAAAGCAATACAATATATGGGGGATTGGAAATGGTGCAGACAATTACATTGATGGACGTTACAATCTATCTGCAATATTAAAGCTGATCTACCCCCCCTTTTAAAATATTACAAACACATAAGTGCAGAGGATGTGTTTGGTGTGTGTTGATGTGATTTTGAATCAAATTAAACGTATTTAAATGATGAGATTCTGATTAAAATTGTAGATATTACATTTGAAGGGATATGTATATACCATGAAAGTTAAGATTATACATGTATGTGTGTGCGTGAAAAGTCCTATGGCTATTAAACCACTATCTCAGACCATCCTGGCGAGTCGTTAGGCAGCAATGAAAGTCTGTATTAGCATTCAACCATATACACATGTACCCATCACGAACCTATAAAAGCAGTTAGCATCTAGACTAGCAGTATCCATCACTCACCCTTTAAAAGCAGTTAGCATCTAGTCTAGCAGTACCCATCTCCAACCCTATAAAAGCAGATAGCATCTAGGCTAGCAGTATCCATCACTCACACAGTACCCATCACTCACCCTATAAAATCAGTTAGCATCTAGACTAGCAGTATCCATCACTCACCCTTTAAAAGCAGTTAGCATCTAGACTAGCAATACCCATCTCCAACCCTATAAAAGCAGATAGCATCTAGGCTAGCAGTACCCATCTCCAACCCTATAAAATCAGTTAGCATCTAGACTAGCAGTATCCATCACTCACCCTTTAAAAGCAGTTAGCATCTAGACTAGCAGTATCCATCACTCACCCTTTAAAAGCAGTTAGCATCTAGACTAGTAGTACCCATCTCCAACCCTATAAAAGCAGATAGCATCTAGGCTAGCAGCACCCATCTCCAACCCTATAAAAGCATGTAGCATATAGGCTAGCAGTACCTATCTACAACCCTATTCAAGCAGTTAACATCTAGGCTAGCAGTAGTTATGGCTTTGCAAGAGCAGGCCCCTACGACACAGCCATTTCCAGCCATGATATTCCCTTTGCAATTAGTACAACATAAAATACAGAGCGCCAGCACATCATCAGATGTAGCAGTTTTTCTGAAGCTACTCTGAACATATCCCAGTCCCTGTGATCAAAACAATCTTGAAGCTTGGATTCAACCTGACTGAGCTTGAGAGGATCTGCAGAGAAGAATGGGAGAAACTCCCCAAATACAGGTGTGCCATACTTGTAGCGTCATATCCAAGAAGACTCAATGCTGTAATTGCTGCCAAAGGTGCTTCAACAAAGTACTGAGTAAAGGTTCTGAATACTTATGTAAATGTGATATTTCAGTTTTTTTTAAATAAATTAGCAAGGTATTGTGTGTAGATTGATGAAGGAAAAAAAAAATTCAAATCAATTTTAGGATAAGGCTGTAAAGTAACAAAATGTGGAAAAAGTCAAAAACGACCTGAGTGTATCTCAGGAAATGCAGAAATGTATGGCAATTCAGGAAATGATTTTAGTTTGAAGTTGAATTGAACGATATAAAACAATCAATCACAATGGAGAAAGACCCATTGAAATCACTTAGAATGTATGCGTTTGCACCATAGGTTCATGCTCACAAACCAAATGTTGAACTTTTATTATTCAAAAACATAAAACATAAAATACCGTCAAAAAATATATAATATTAAAATAACGCCCTGCCCTACCTACACCATTCTATCATAAGTGAGTAATTTATTGGGATAATAAAAAAATTCTCCCACTCCCACGACCAATTCCAAAAGAGTCAAGCAAGACCTTGAGCTACAGTTCATGAATACATTTAGTTTCTCTCTCTCTGTCACGCCCTGACCTTAGAGAGAGGGGGGGGGGGGGTACTGTCACGCCCTGACCTTAGAGAGAGAGGGTGGGGGGGGGTGTACTGTCACGCCCTGACCTTAGAGAGAGAGGGGGGGGGGGTTGTACTGTCACGCCCTGACCTTAGAGAGAGGGGGGGGGGGGGGTACTGTCACGCCCTGACCTTAGAGAGAGGGGGGGGGGGTACTGTCACGCCCTGACCTTAGAGAGAGGGGGGGGGGGTACTGTCACGCCCTGACCTTAGAGAGAGGGGGGGGGGGGGTACTGTCACGCCCTGACCTTAGAGGGGGGGGTGTACTGTCACGCCCTGACCTTAGAGAGAGGGGGGGGGGGTACTGTCACGCCCTGACCTTAGAGAGGGGGGGGGTACTGTCACGCCCTGACCTTAGAGAACCTTTTTATTCTCCATTTGGTTAGGTCAGGATGTGACTTGGGCAGGCAAATCTATGTTTCTATTTCTTTGTTGGCCTAGTATGGTTCCCAATCAGAGGCAGCTGTTTATTGTTGTCTCTGATTGGGGACAAGCGTGTGACCCTTCAGGCACCATGCTTTGCGGTTACACTTACTGTGTCTCCAGTACGCATCCACAGCCCGGTGCGCTCTGTGCCAGCTCCCCACATTTGCCGTGCTAGAGTGGGCATTCAGCCAGAACGGATTGTGCCGGCTCAGACCTCCTGGTCTCCGGTGCGTCTCTTCGGCCCAGGATATTCTGCTCCGGCTCTGCGTAATGTGTCTCCGGTGCGCCTTCACAGCCCAGTGCGTCCTGTGCCTGCGACCCAGTGATGATCCGCAGTCAGGAGTCTCCAGTGACGGTCTGCAGTCCAGAGTCTCCAGTGACGGTCTGCAGTCCGGAGTCTCCAGCGACGGTCTGCAGTCCGGAGCCGCCTGCGAGGGTTCCCAGTCCGGAGCCTCCGGCGACGATCGGTGGTTCGGTTCCTCAAGCAGGGATCTACGGTCCGGAGTCCGCGACAATGATCTACGGTCCGGAGTCCGCGACAACGATCGATGGTCCGGAGTCCCCGGCGACGGTCCGGAGTCCATGGCGACGATCCCCGCACCAGAGGTGCCACCGAAGTGGAGGGGGCCTCAAGCGGAGTGGGGTCTGCGTCCCCACCGGAGCCTCCACCGAGATGAGATGCCCACGCGGACCCCCCCCCCTATAGGTTCAGGTTTGCGGCCGGAGTCCGCAACTTTGGGGGGGCGGGGGGGTACTGTCACACCCTGACCTTAGAGAGACTTTTTTATTCTCTATTTGGTTAGGTCAGGGTGTGACTTGGGTGGGCAAATCTATGTTTCTATTTCTTTGTTGGCCTGGTATGGTTTCCAATCAGAGGCAGCTGTTTATCGTTGTCTCTGATTGGGGATCATACTTAGGCAGCCCTTTTTCCCACCTTCTGTTGTGGGATCACTTAGAATGTATGCGTTTGCACCATAGGTTCATGCTCACAAACCAAATGTTGAACTTTTATTATTCAAAAACATAAAACAGCTCCACCCCCCCCGCAGCTCCTCGCCCAAGCCTCTCCAGGTTCTCCTTTACCCAAATCCAGATAGCAGATGTTCTGAAAGAGCTGCAAAACCTGGACCCGTACAAATCAGCTGGGCTTGACAATCTGGACCCTCTATTTCTGAAACTATCTGCCACCATTGTCGCAACCCCTATTACCAGCCTGTTCAACCTCTCTTTCATATCGTCTGAGATCCCCAAGGATTGGAAAGCTGCCGCAGTCATCCCCCTCTTCAAAGGGGGAGACACCCTGGACCCAAACTGTTACAGACCTATATCCATCCTGCCCTGCCTATCTAAGGTCTTCGAAAGCCAAGTCAACAAACAGGTCACTGACCATCTCGAATCCCACCGTACCTTCTCCGCTGTGCAATCTGGTTTCCGAGCCGGTCATGGGTGCACCTCTGCCACACTCAAGGTACTAAACGATATCATAACCGCCATCGATAAAAGACAGTACTGTGCAGCCGTCTTCATCGACCTTGCCAAGGCTTTCGACTCTGTCAATCACCATATTCTTATCGGCAGACTCAGTAGCCTCGGTTTTTCGGATGACTGCCTTGTCTGGTTCCCCAAGTTCAGTGTGTCAAATCGGAGGGCATGCTGTCCGGTCCTCTGGCAGTCTCTATGGGGGTGCCACAGGGTTCAATTCTAGGGCCGACTCTTTTCTCTGTATATCAATGATGCTGCTCTTGCTGCGGGCGACTCCCTGATCCACCTCTACGCAGACGACACCATTCTATATACTTTCGGCCCGTCTTTGGACACTGTGCTATCTAACCTCCAAACAAGCTTCAATGCCATACAACACTCCTTCCGTGGCCTCCAACTGCTCTTAAACGCTAGTAAAACCAAATGCATGCTTTTCAACCGGTCGCTGCCTGCACCCGCATGCCCGACTAGCATCACCACCCTGGATGGTTCCGACCTATAATATGTGGACGTCTATAAGTACCTAGGTGTCTGGCTAGACTGCAAACTCTCCTTCCAGACTCATATCAAACATCTCCAATCGAAAATCAAATCAAGAGTCGGCTTTCTATTCCGCAACAAAGCCTCCTTCACTCACGCCGCCAAGCTTACCCTAGTAAAACTGACTATCCTACCGATCCTCGACTTCGGCGATGTCATCTACAAAATGGCTTCCAACACTCTACTCAGCAAACTGGATGCAGTCTATCACAGTGCCATCCGTTTTGTCACTAAAGCACCTTATACCACCCACCACTGCGACTTGTATGCTCTAGTCGGCTGGCCCTCGCTACATATTCGTCGCCAGACCCACTGGCTCCAGGTCATCTACAAGTCCATGCTAGGTAAAGCTCCGCCTTATCTCAGCTCACTGGTCACGATGGCAACACCCATCCGTAGCACGCGCTCCAGCAGGTGTATCTCACTGATCATCCCTAAAGCCAACACCTAATTTGGCCGCCTTTCGTTCCAGTACTCTGCTGCCTGTGACTGGAACGAATTGCAAAAATCGCTGAAGTTGGAGACTTTTATCTCCCTCACCAACTTCAAACATCAGCTATCTGAGCAGCTGTACATAGTCTATTGGTAAATAGCCCACCCTTTTTCACCTACCTCATCCCCATACTGTTTTTATTTATTTTATTTTCTGCTCTTTTGCACACCAATATCTCTACCTGTACATGACAATCTGATCATTCATCACTCCAGTGTTAATCTGCAAAATTGTAATTATTTGCCTACCTCATGCCTTTTGCACACATTGTATATAGACTCCCCCTTTGTTTTCTACTGTGTTATTGACTTGTTAATCGTTTACTCCATGTGTAACTCTTTGTTGTCTGCTCACACTACTATGCTTCATCTTGGCCAGGTCGCAGTTGCAAATGAGAACTTGTTCTCAACTAGCCTACCTGGTTATTTGCTGTATATCCTGCAGAACTTTACGTTTGTTTATCTTTAGTTGTTTTTTTGGTGTTCATCAAAATAAAGAAAGATGTACACTTACCATGTTGCACCTTGGTCTCATTCCAACAACGGACGTAACACTCTCCCTCTTCAGTCTCCACAGTCTACTCAATGAACATGATTTAGTCAATATTGTTTATGAAGAAGTTATAGTTTTCCTACTCAACAAAACAATACTATGCTATCATCTTTTTCAGCTCTAATTTGTAGAGAACCATGTTCAAATGATTTGATCTGTGCTGATTATGTCTTTGTGATTTCCTCAGTGTGATTCACTGGTTATTTTTGTCCTATAACCCTGTTCTCTGGTGGTGATTGTTACAACCAGGACAGAGAAACAGTAGGAACACTGCTCACTAGAACCTTGTGGACGGACTCAGACCTAGTTCTGTCACTAATGTATGGACCTAATAACAAAAGTATGCATCACCATGTGTCAAAAAAAAGATTTTCAGGTATTTGGGGAGATTCAACCTGAATAAAGTTTTGTTGTTGATGCATGCTATCAATAAATACCTTACATCTTAGTCACAATGGGACAAATCCTCATTTGAGAGATGAGCAAGTTTACTATTGACATCAATGAATGATTTACACAAAACGTGGGTGCACATTTCATACATGTATATTTGGCCTAGATTGAAATAGCACAAGTCCAGTCTGATTTAGTCTCAGATAGTTTTATGGAGTCAAGACATGGACATTGAGCCACGAGTTGAGACATGGGGCTATATGTATCAAACTTCTTAGATTGATGATTTAAGATCAGCTTTGCTGTTCAGATTATAATAAATAAGGTTACATGGACAGGGAAGAACTGATCCTAGATCAGCACTTGTATTCTGAGATGCTTGATACATACACCCCATGGTATTAAACCCTATCTACAGTAAATCTGGGGAGACTGGGGAGACAGCAGGTTGTCAGTGCAGTGGAGAAACCCCCTGAATCCGGAGGAGTCTATGCCTACCAGGACAGTTTCACTACAGTGGAATCTAACCTAAGCAGATTAACCAGAGGCTATGTCAACGTTAAAAACCACACTGGTCTCCAGAACACTCCCCTGGGGCCTGATGGACTGATGGACTGATGGACATGACAGGAAGGGCGAGGGGGGGAGAGAGAGAGACCTCACTCTGGGTTTGGTTAGGGTCTGCTGGGGTGCTCCTAGTGCTTACATCAGTATGGGTGACCACAGCCCCATGGAGAACTAAGACTAGGATGGGGGCAGAGAGGGAAAAGAGGAGGAAGAAGAAGAAGGAGAGGAGGAAGGGGAGGGGGAGGAGAGGAGGAAGAGGGGGGAGGAGAGGAGGATGAAGAAGAAGGAGAGGAGGAAGGGGAGGGGAGGGGGAGGAGAGGAGGAAGAGGGAGGGAGAGGAAGAAGAAGAAGGAGAGGAGGAAGGGGAGGGGGAGGGGGAGGAGAGGAGGAAGAGGGGGGGAGGAGAGGAAGAAGAAGGAGAGGAGGAAGGGGAGGGGGAGGGGGAGGAGAGGAGGAAGAGGGGGGGAGGAGAGGAAGAAGAAGGAGAGGAGGAAGGGGAGTGGGAGGAGAGGAGGAAGAGGGGGGGAGGAGAGGAAGAAGAAGGAGAGGAGGAAGGGGAGGGGGAGGAGAGGAGGAAGAGGGGGGGGGGAAGAAGGAGAGGAGGAAGGGGAGTGGGAGGAGAGGAGGGGGAGGAGAGGAAGATGAAGAGGGGGAGTGAAGGAAGAAGAGGGGGGAGGAAGGGGAGGGGGAGGAGAGGAGTAAGGGGAGGGGGAAGGGAAAGGAGGAAGGGGGAGAGGAGGAAGAAGAGGGGGAGGAGAAGAGGAAGGGGATGGTAAGGAGTGAGGAAGGGGAGGATGGAGAGGAGGAAGAAGAGGGGGAGGAGAGAATACTATATACTATACTATAATACTATACTATATAAATACTATAAGGGAAGGTCCTGGTGTGTGGAGGTGAGCAGTCAGATAAGAGGAGGATGATGAAGGGGGAGGAGTGAGGACAACATGTGTAATCGGATCATTGGCTAAAGCAAATTAAGTGGATGTGATCAATAGAAACTGAATGGCCCTTAATCTCCTTCACGTCTGACAGCGAGCGAGGAAGGGTGTCACCGGAACAGAGGTGCCGCATCACATTATACAAGTATGTATGTTTACTTTATGCTTAGACACACACAGTGTCAGGTTAAAAGTCCCCACACCACACACAAGCACATAGACACACACACACAGTGTCAGGTTAAAAGTCCCCACACCACACACAAGCACATAGACACACACACACAGTGTCAGGTTAAAAGTCCCCACACCACACACAAGCACATAGACACACACACACACACGTGCACACACCAGCCCAGACTCCCCTGGCTCCTATCCTACTAGTATATAATTTCTCTGTATATTATTTCATTTCAAATGCATTGCATTTTAGACCCCCAACAGCCACGACCACCACCAGCCTTCATTCCAATTCCTGCCCTTACCCCCATAGAGCTATTTCCACCCTCAAGTATCAATAGGAGGGACAAGAAGCAATGACATCATCACTACGCTGCCTCTCATCGTGGTGTACTACTGAGCTCCAAGCCCCTTGACTAGTCCTGCTGTAGTCACTTCCCCTCTACACTTCCTGTCTGAAGAGTCCATCCAACACGATGAAAGTTACAGAACTCCTCCTCTAAGCTACGTGGTGTTGGGTAAACTGTGGCGGGATGTGTGTCATGTCTGGCCACTGCATGTTCAGATATGCAGATAGAAATCTGGTGAATTAAATACGCTGGGAATCAAGACCTGCGTCCTACCTAAATGGCAACCTATTCCCTACATAGCGCACTACTTTTGACCAGAGCCCTATGGGCCCTGTGCAAAAGTAGCGCACTATATAGGGAATAGGGCACCATTTGGGATCCACTCCATGTCTCACTCTCTCTCTCACTTCTAGCTCATAAATAAAAGAGGAGGGCAGAGCTGCAGAAAGGTATTAACCTGACACCTTCGGGCAGAGCGGTGTGGATGGGCTACAACAGAGTTAATAATAATGGCCTTGGCATGCTGAAGTCTCCTAAAATAACCATCCTACCTACCTGGAGCCTGAATATAAGGGTATGTCTCAAATGACACCCCATTCCCTACTTTTGGACTCTGGGTAAAACTACTTGTAGTGTACTATATGGAGATTGAGGAATACGGTGTCATTTGAGTCACAGATGATGGCAGAGAGAAGGATTCTGGGATGAGAATTGAACTCAACTGTAATTAGAACTGAGAGTGTGATTGTCAATAACATCCAATCGGATTGACTTGCTGGCAGCATCACAGTGTTCTCATTGGTCCTTACAGTTAAATGGATCCAGTCATGTAGAAATGTCTCTAGAGACACATATTGATTATGATGACAAGGCAAGGTTCTGTTGAATCATTCTGGTAAATGTTGTCAAGGCCAGTGGTGGCAGTGTGTTAGTATATTTGGAAAGGTTATCAAAGTAGACTATAATAATGTCAATATATTTCACATCATTTGTATTGTTCATACAGGCTATGGAAAGTCATGCAGATTGTCTGAAAGATTTGAGATACTATTCTTTTGAGTTTTTAGAAAAAATGTATTCAAGACAAATGTGAGACTGTTGAGTACAAATGAATTAATGAGGGATGAACAATAGACATTCCACACAGAGACTCCGAGAAGTCGTAGATTCAGATATTAAAGATTCTGTTTCGGAAAAAGTTCACAAAACTCCATCTAGACTTCCAATAACATCAGATACAGACTAGACTTCCAATAACATCAGATACAGACTAGACTTCCAATAACATCAGATACAGACTAGACTTCCAATAGCATCAGATACAGACTAGACTTCCAATAGCATTAGATACAGACTAGACTTCCAATAACATCAGATACAGACTAGACTTCCAATAGCATCAGATACAGACTAGACGTCCAATAACATCAGATACAGACTAGACTTCCAATAACATCAGATACAGACTAGACTTCCAATAACATCAGATACAGACTAGACTTCCAATAGCATCAGATACAGAGTAGACTTCCAATAACATCAGATACAGACTAGACTTCCAATAGCATCAGATACAGACTAGACTTCCAATAGCATCAGATACAGACTAGACTTCCAATAGCATTAGATACAGACTAGACTTCCAATAACATCAGATACAGACTAGACTTCCAATAGCATCAGATACAGACTAGACTTCCAATAACATCAGATACAGACTAGACTTCCAATAACATCAGATACAGACTAGACTTCCAATAACATCAGATACAGACTAGACTTCCAATAGCATCAGATACAGAGTAGACTTCCAATAACATCAGATACAGACTAGACTTCCAATAGCATCAGATACAGACTAGACTTCCAATAGCATCAGATACAGACTAGACTTCCAATAGCATCAGATACAGACTAGACTTCCAATAGCATCAGATACAGACTAGACTTCCAATAGCATCAGATACAGACTAGACTTCCAATAGCATCAGCTACAGACTAGACTTCAATAACATCAGATACAGACTAGAACTTCCCAATAACATCAGATACAGACTAGACTTCCAATAGCATCAGATACAGACTAGACTTCCAATAGCATCAGATACAGAGTAGACTTCCAATAACATCAGATACAGACTAGACTTCCAATAGCATCAGATACAGACTAGACTTCCAAATAGCATCAGATACAGACTAGACTTCCAATAGCATCAGATACAGACTAGACTTCCAATAACATCAGATACAGACTAGACTTCCAATAACATCAGATACAGACTAGACTTCCAATAACATCAGATACAGACTAGACTTCCAATAGCATCAGATACAGACTAGACTTCCAATAGCATAAGATACAGACTCGACTTCCAATAGCATCAGATACAGACTAGACTTCCAATAACATCAATACAGACTAGACTTCCAATACATCAGATACAGACTAGACTTCCAATAACATCAGATACAGACTAGACTTCCAATAGCATCAGATACAGACTAGACTTCCAATAGCATCAGATACAGACTAGACTTCCAATAGCATCAGATACAGACTAGACTTCCAATAGCATCAGATACAGACTAGACTTCCAATAGCATTAGATACAGACTAGACTTCCAATAACATCAGATACAGACTAGACTTCCAATAGCATCAGATACAGACTAGACTTCCAATAACATCAGATACAGACTAGACTTCCAATAACATCAGATACAGACTAGACTTCCAATAACATCAGATACAGACTAGACTTCCAATAGCATCAGATACAGACTAGACTTCCAATAGCATCAGATACAGACTAGACTTCCAATAGCATCAGATACAGAGTAGACTTCCAATAACATCAGATACAGACTAGACTTATAATAACATCAGATACAGACTAGACTTCCAATAGCATCAGATACAGACTAGACTTCCAATAGCATCAGATACAGACTAGACTTCCAATAGCATCAGATACAGACTAGACTTCCAATAGCATCAGATACAGACTAGACTTCCAATAGCATCAGATACAGACTAGACTTCCAATAGCATCAGATACAGACTAGACTTCAATAACATCAGATACAGACTAGACTTTCAATAACATCAGATACATACTAGACTTCCAATAGCATCAGATACAGACTAGACTTCCAATAACATCAGATACAGACTAGACTTCCAATAGCATCAGATACAGACTAGACTTCCAATAACATCAGATACAGACTAGACTTCCAATAACATCAGATACAGACTAGACTTCCAATAACATCAGATACAGACTAGACTTCCAATAGCATAGATACAGACTAGACTTCCAATAAGCATAAGATACAGACTCGACTTCCAATAACATCAGATACAGACTCGACTTCCAATAACATCAGATACAGACTAGACTTCCAATAACATCAGATACAGACTAGACTTCCAATACATCAGATACAGACTAGACTTCCAATAGCATCAGATACAGACTAGACTTCCAATAACATCAGATACAGACTAGACTTCCAATAGCATCAGATACAGACTAGACTTCCAATAACATCAGATACCAGACTAGACTTCCAATAGCATCAGATACAGACTAGACTTCCAATAGCATCAGATACAGACTAGACCTCCAATAGCATCAGATACAGACTAGACTTCCAATAGCATCAGATACAGACTAGACTTCCAATAGCATCAGATACAGACTAGACTTCCAATAGCATCAGCTACAGACTAGACTTCCAATAACATCAGATACAGACTTAGACTTTCAATAACATCAGATACATACTAGACTTCCAATAGCATCAGATACAGACTAGACTTCCAATAACATCAGATTACAGACTAGACTTCCAATAGCATCAGATACAGACTAGACTTCCAATAACATCAGATACAGACTAGACTTCCAATAACATCAGATACAGACTAGACTTCCAATAACATCAGATACAGACTAGACTTCCAATAGCATCAGATACAGACTAGACTTCCAATAGCATAAGATACAGACTCGACTTCCAATAACATCAGATACAGACTAGACTTCCAATAACATCAGATACAGACTAGACTTCCAATAACATCAGATACAGACTAGACTTCCAATAACATCAGATACAGACTAGACTTCCAATAGCATCAGATACAGACTAGACTTCCAATAACATCAGATACAGACTAGACTTCCAATAGCATCAGATACAGACTAGACTTCCAATAGCATCAGATACAGACTAGACTTCCAATAGCATTAGATACAGACTAGACTTCCAATAACATCAGATACAGACTAGACTTCCAATAGCATCAGATACAGACTAGACTTCCAATAACATCAGATACAGACTAGACTTCCAATAACATCAGATACAGACTCGACTTCCAATAACATCAGATACAGACTAGACTTCCAATAACATCAGATACAGACTAGACTTCCAATAACATCAGATACAGACTAGACTTCCAATAGCATCAGATACAGACTAGACTTCCAATAACATCAGATACAGACTAGACTTCCAATAGCATCAGATACAGACTAGACTTCCAATAACATCAGATACAGACTAGACTTCCAATAGCATCAGATACAGACTAGACTTCCAATAGCATCAGATACAGACTAGACTTCCAATAGCATCAGATACAGACTAGACTTCCAATAGCATCAGATACAGACTAGACTTCCAATAGCATCAGATACAGACTAGACTTCCAATAGCATCAGATACAGACTAGACTTCCAATAGCATCAGCTACAGACTAGACTTCCAATAACATCAGATACAGACTAGACTTTCAATAACATCAGATACATACTAGACTTCCAATAGCATCAGATACAGACTAGACTTCCAATAACATCAGATACAGACTAGACTTCCAATAGCATCAGATACAGACTAGACTTCCAATAACATCAGATACAGACTAGACTTCCAATAGCATCAGATACAGACTAGACTTCCAATAGCATCAGATACAGACTAGACTTCCAATAGCATCAGATACAGACTAGACTTCCAATAGCATCAGATACAGACTAGACTTCCAATAGCATCAGATACAGACTAGACTTCCAATAGCATCAGATACAGACTAGACTTCCAATAGCATCAGCTACAGACTAGACTTCCAATAACATCAGATACAGACTAGACTTTCAATAACATCAGATACATACTAGACTTCCAATAGCATCAGATACAGACTAGACTTCCAATAACATCAGATACAGACTAGACTTCCAATAGCATCAGATACAGACTAGACTTCCAATAACATCAGATACAGACTAGACTTCCAATAACATCAGATACAGACTAGACTTCCAATAACATCAGATACAGACTAGACTTCCAATAGCATCAGATACAGACTAGACTTCCAATAACATCAGATACAGACTAGACTTCCAAAACATCAGATACAGACTAGACTTCCAATAGCATCAGATACAGACTAGACTTCCAATAACATCAGATACAGACTAGACTTCCAATAGCATCAGATACAGACTAGACTTCCAATAGCATCAGATACAGACTAGACTTCCAATAGCATTAGATACAGACTAGACTTCCAATAACATCAGATACAGACTAGACTTCAATAGCATCAGATACAGACTAGACTTCCAATAACATCAGTACAGACTAGACTTCCCATAACATCAGATACAGACTCGACTTCCAATAACATCAGATACAGACTAGACTTCCAATAACATCAGATACAGACTAGACTGTCCAATAACATCAGATACAACTAGACTTCCAATAGCATCAGATACAGACTAGACTTCCAATAACATCAGATACAGACTAGACTTCCAATAGCATCAATACAGACTAGACTTCCAATAACATCAGATACGGACTAGACTTCCATAGCATCAGATACAGACTAGACTCCAATAGCATCAGATACAGACTAGACTTCCAATAGCATCAGATACAGACTAGACTTCCAACGCATCAGATTACAGACTAGACTTCCAATTAGCATCAGATACCAGACTAGGACTTCCAATAGCATTCAGATACATTGAATAGACTTCCCAAATAGCATCAGCTACAGGACTAGGACTTCCAATAACACTCAGATACAGACTAGACTTTCAATCACATTCAGATTAACATTACTAGACTTCCAATAGGCCATCAGCTACAGACTAGACTTCCAATAACTCAGATACCAGAACTGACTTCCAATAGCATCAGATACCAGATAGACTTCAATTAACATCCGATACAGACTAGACTCCAATAACATACAGATACAGACTTAGAGTCTCCAATTCACATTCAGATACAGACCCCTTAGACTTCCAATAGCATCAGATACAGACTAGACTTCCAATAGCATAAGATACAGACTCGACTTCCAATAACATCAGATACAGACTAGACTTCCAATAACATCAGATACAGACTAGACTTCCAATAACATCAGATACAGACTTAGACTTCCAATAGCATCAGATACAGACTAGACTTCCAATAACATCAGATACAGACTAGACTTCCAATAGCATTAGATACAGACTAGACTTCCAATAACATCAGATACAGACTAGACCTTTCCAATAGCATCAGATACAGACTAGACTTCCAATAACATCAGATACAGACTAGACTTCCAATAACATCAGATACAGACTAGACTTCCAATAGCATCAGATACAGACTAGACTTCCAATAGCATCAGATACAGAGTAGACTTCCAATAACATCAGATACAGACTAGACTTCCAATAGCATCAGATACAGACTAGACTTCCAATAGCATCAGATACAGACTAGACTTCCAATTAGCATCAGATACAGACTAGACTTCCAATAGCATCAGATACAGACTAGACTTCCAATAGCATCAGAAAAGACTAGACTTCCAATAGCATAAGATACAGACTAGACTTCCAATAACATCAGATACAGACTAGACTTTATATAACATCAGATACATACTAGACTTCCAATAGCATCAGATACAGACTAGACTTCCAATAACATCAGATACAGACTAGACTTCCAATAGCATCAGATACAGACTAGACTTCCAATAACATCAGATACAGACTAGACTTCCAATAACATCAGATACAGACTAGACTTCCAATAACATGCAGATACAGACTAGACTTCCAATAGCATCAGATACAGACTAGACTTCCAATAAGCATAAGATACAGACTCGACTTCCAATAGCATCAGATACAGACTAGACTTCCAATAGCATCAGATACAGACTAGACTTCCATATAGCCAGCAAGATACAGACTAGACTTCCAATAGCATCAGATACAGACTAGACTTCCAATAGCATCGCTACAGACTAGACTTTCCAATAACATTCAGATACAGACTAGACTTCCAATAACATCAGATACAGAATAGACTTCCAATAGCATCAGATACAGACTAGACTTCCAATAGGCATAGATACAGGAGCTGACTTCCAATAACATCAGATACAGATAACATCAGATACAGACTAGACTTCCAATAACATCAGATACAGACTAGACTTCCAATAGCATCAGATACAGACTAGACTTCCAATAACATCAGATACAGACTAGACTTCCAATAACATCAGATACAGACTAGACTTCCAATAACATCAGATACAGACTAGACTTCCAATAGCATCAGATACAGACTAGACTTCCAATAGCATCAGATACAGACTAGACTTCCAATAACATCAGATACAGACTAGACTTCCAATAACATCAGATACAGACTAGACTTCCAATAACATCAGATACAGACTAGACTTCCAATAGCATCAGATACAGACTAGACTTCCAATAACATCAGATACAGACTAGACTTCCAATAGCATCAGATACAGACTAGACTTCCAATAACATCAGATACAGACTAGACTTCCAATAGCATCAGATACAGACTAGACTTCCAATAACATCAGATACAGACTAGACTTCCAATAACATCAGATACAGACTAGACTTCCAATAGCATCAGATACAGACTAGACTTCCAATAGCATCAGATACAGACTAGACTTCCAATAACATCAGATACAGACTAGACTTCCAATAGCATCAGATACAGACTAGACTTCCAATAGCATCAGATACAGACTAGACTTCCAATAGCATCAGATACAGACTAGACTTCCAATAGCATCAGATACAGACTAGACTTCCAATAGCATCAGATACAGACTAGACTTCCAATAGCATCAGATACAGACTAGACTTCCAATAACATCAGATACAGACTAGACTTCCAATAACATCAGATACAGACTAGACTTCCAATAGCATCAGATACAGACTAGACTTCCAATAACATCAGATACAGACTAGACTTCCAATAGCATCAGATACAGACTAGACTTCCAATAACATCAGATACAGACTAGACTTCCAATAACATCAGATACAGACTAGACTTCCAATAACATCAGATACAGACTAGACTTCCAATAGCATCAGATACAGACTAGACTTCCAATAGCATCAGATACAGACTAGACTTCCAATAGCATCAGATACAGACTAGACTTCCAATAGCATCAGATACAGACTAGACTTCCAATAGCATCAGATACAGACTAGACTTCCAATAGCATCAGATACAGACTAGACTTCCAATAGCATCAGATACAGACTAGACTTCCAATAACATCAGATACAGACTAGACTTCCAATAACATCAGATACAGACTAGACTTCCAATAGCATCAGATACAGACTAGACTTCCAATAGCATCAGATACAGACTAGACTTCCAATAACATCAGATACAGACTAGACTTCCAATAACATCAGATACAGACTAGACTTCCAATAGCATCAGATACAGACTAGACTTCCAATAGCATCAGATACAGACTAGACTTCCAATAGCATCAGATACAGACTAGACTTCCAATAGCATCAGATACAGACTAGACTTCCAATAGCATCAGATACAGACTAGACTTCCAATAGCATCAGATACAGACTAGACTTCCAATAGCATCAGATACAGACTAGACTTCCAATAACATCAGATACAGACTAGACTTCCAATAACATCAGATACAGACTAGACTTCCAATAGCATCAGATACAGACTAGACTTCCAATAACATCAGATACAGACTAGACTTCCAATAGCATCAGATACAGACTAGACTTCCAATAACATCAGATACAGACTAGACTTCCAATAACATCAGATACAGACTAGACTTCCAATAACATCAGATACAGACTAGACTTCCAATAGCATCAGATACAGACTAGACTTCCAATAGCATCAGATACAGACTAGACTTCCAATAACATCAGATACAGACTAGACTTCCAATAACATCAGATACAGACTAGACTTCCAATAACATCAGATACAGACTAGACTTCCAATAACATCAGATACAGACTAGACTTCCAATAACATCAGATACAGACTAGACTTCCAATAGCATCAGATACAGACTAGACTTCCAATAGCATCAGATACAGACTAGACTTCCAATAACATCAGATACAGACTAGACTTCCAATAACATCAGATACAGACTAGACTTCCAATAACATCAGATACAGACTAGACTTCCAATAACATCAGATACAGACTAGACTTCCAATAACATCAGATACAGACTAGACTTCCAATAGCATCAGATACAGACTAGACTTCCAATAACATCAGATACAGACTAGACTTCCAATAGCATCAGATACAGACTAGACTTCCAATAACATCAGATACAGACTAGACTTCCAATAGCATCAGATACAGACTAGACTTCCAATAGCATCAGATACAGACTAGACTTCCAATAGCATCAGATACAGACTAGACTTCCAATAGCATCAGATACAGACTAGACTTCCAATAGCATCAGATACAGACTAGACTTCCAATAGCATCAGATACAGACTAGACTTCCAATAGCATCAGATACAGACTAGACTTCCAATAACATCAGATACAGACTAGACTTCCAATAACATCAGATACAGACTAGACTTCCAATAGCATCAGATACAGACTAGACTTCCAATAACATCAGATACAGACTAGACTTCCAATAGCATCAGATACAGACTAGACTTCCAATAACATCAGATACAGACTAGACTTCCAATAACATCAGATACAGACTAGACTTCCAATAACATCAGATACAGACTAGACTTCCAATAGCATCAGATACAGACTAGACTTCCAATAGCATCAGATACAGACTAGACTTCCAATAACATCAGATACAGACTAGACTTCCAATAACATCAGATACAGACTAGACTTCCAATAACATCAGATACAGACTAGACTTCCAATAGCATCAGATACAGACTAGACTTCCAATAACATCAGATACAGACTAGACTTCCAATAGCATCAGATACAGACTAGACTTCCAATAACATCAGATACAGACTAGACTTCCAATAGCATCAGATACAGACTAGACTTCCAATAACATCAGATACAGACTAGACTTCCAATAACATCAGATACAGACTAGACTTCCAATAGCATCAGATACAGACTAGACTTCCAATAGCATCAGATACAGACTAGACTTCCAATAACATCAGATACAGACTAGACTTCCAATAGCATCAGATACAGACTAGACTTCCAATAACATCAGATACAGACTAGACTTCCAATAGCATCAGATACAGACTAGACTTCCAATAGCATCAGATACAGACTAGACTTCCAATAGCATCAGATACAGACTAGACTTCCAATAGCATCAGATACAGACTAGACTTCCAATAACATCAGATACAGACTAGACTTCCAATAACATCAGATACAGACTAGACTTCCAATAGCATCAGATACAGACTAGACTTCCAATAACATCAGATACAGACTAGACTTCCAATAGCATCAGATACAGACTAGACTTCCAATAACATCAGATACAGACTAGACTTCCAATAACATCAGATACAGACTAGACTTCCAATAACATCAGATACAGACTAGACTTCCAATAGCATCAGATACAGACTAGACTTCCAATAGCATCAGATACAGACTAGACTTCCAATAGCATCAGATACAGACTAGACTTCCAATAGCATCAGATACAGACTAGACTTCCAATAGCATCAGATACAGACTAGACTTCCAATAGCATCAGATACAGACTAGACTTCCAATAGCATCAGATACAGACTAGACTTCCAATAACATCAGATACAGACTAGACTTCCAATAACATCAGATACAGACTAGACTTCCAATAGCATCAGATACAGACTAGACTTCCAATAGCATCAGATACAGACTAGACTTCCAATAACATCAGATACAGACTAGACTTCCAATAGCATCAGATACAGACTAGACTTCCAATAACATCAGATACAGACTAGACTTCCAATAGCATCAGATACAGACTAGACTTCCAATAGCATCAGATACAGACTAGACTTCCAATAGCATCAGATACAGACTAGACTTCCAATAGCATCAGATACAGACTAGACTTCCAATAGCATCAGATACAGACTAGACTTCCAATAGCATCAGATACAGACTAGACTTCCAATAACATCAGATACAGACTAGACTTCCAATAACATCAGATACAGACTAGACTTCCAATAGCATCAGATACAGACTAGACTTCCAATAACATCAGATACAGACTAGACTTCCAATAGCATCAGATACAGACTAGACTTCCAATAGCATCAGATACAGACTAGACTTCCAATAACATCAGATACAGACTAGACTTCCAATAACATCAGATACAGACTAGACTTCCAATAGCATCAGATACAGACTAGACTTCCAATAGCATCAGATACAGACTAGACTTCCAATAGCATCAGATACAGACTAGACTTCCAATAACATCAGATACAGACTAGACTTCCAATAACATCAGATACAGACTAGACTTCCAATAACATCAGATACAGACTAGACTTCCAATAGCATCAGATACAGACTAGACTTCCAATAGCATCAGATACAGACTAGACTTCCAATAGCATCAGATACAGACTAGACTTCCAATAGCATCAGATACAGACTAGACTTCCAATAGCATCAGATACAGACTAGACTTCCAATAACATCAGATACAGACTAGACTTCCAATAGCATCAGATACAGACTAGACTTCCAATAACATCAGATACAGACTAGACTTCCAATAGCATCAGATACAGACTAGACTTCCAATAGCATCAGATACAGACTAGACTTCCAATAACATCAGATACAGACTAGACTTCCAATAACATCAGATACAGACTAGACTTCCAATAACATCAGATACAGACTAGACTTCCAATAGCATCAGATACAGACTAGACTTCCAATAGCATCAGATACAGACTAGACTTCCAATAGCATCAGATACAGACTAGACTTCCAATAGCATCAGATACAGACTAGACTTCCAATAGCATCAGATACAGACTAGACTTCCAATAGCATCAGATACAGACTAGACTTCCAATAGCATCAGATACAGACTAGACTTCCAATAACATCAGATACAGACTAGACTTCCAATAACATCAGATACAGACTAGACTTCCAATAGCATCAGATACAGACTAGACTTCCAATAGCATCAGATACAGACTAGACTTCCAATAGCATCAGATACAGACTAGACTTCCAATAACATCAGATACAGACTAGACTTCCAATAACATCAGATACAGACTAGACTTCCAATAACATCAGATACAGACTAGACTTCCAATAGCATCAGATACAGACTAGACTTCCAATAGCATCAGATACAGACTAGACTTCCAATAACATCAGATACAGACTAGACTTCCAATAACATCAGATACAGACTAGACTTCCAATAACATCAGATACAGACTAGACTTCCAATAACATCAGATACAGACTAGACTTCCAATAGCATCAGATACAGACTAGACTTCCAATAGCATCAGATACAGACTAGACTTCCAATAGCATCAGATACAGACTAGACTTCCAATAGCATCAGATACAGACTAGACTTCCAATAGCATCAGATACAGACTAGACTTCCAATAACATCAGATACAGACTAGACTTCCAATAGCATCAGATACAGACTAGACTTCCAATAACATCAGATACAGACTAGACTTCCAATAACATCAGATACAGACTAGACTTCCAATAGCATCAGATACAGACTAGACTTCCAATAGCATCAGATACAGACTAGACTTCCAATAACATCAGATACAGACTAGACTTCCAATAACATCAGATACAGACTAGACTTCCAATAGCATCAGATACAGACTAGACTTCCAATAGCATCAGATACAGACTAGACTTCCAATAGCATCAGATACAGACTAGACTTCCAATAGCATCAGATACAGACTAGACTTCCAATAGCATCAGATACAGACTAGACTTCCAATAGCATCAGATACAGACTAGACTTCCAATAGCATCAGATACAGACTAGACTTCCAATAGCATCAGATACAGACTAGACTTCCAATAACATCAGATACAGACTAGACTTCCAATAGCATCAGATACAGACTAGACTTCCAATAACATCAGATACAGACTAGACTTCCAATAACATCAGATACAGACTAGACTTCCAATAACATCAGATACAGACTAGACTTCCAATAGCATCAGATACAGACTAGACTTCCAATAGCATCAGATACAGACTAGACTTCCAATAGCATCAGATACAGACTAGACTTCCAATAGCATCAGATACAGACTAGACTTCCAATAGCATCAGATACAGACTAGACTTCCAATAGCATCAGATACAGACTAGACTTCCAATAACATCAGATACAGACTAGACTTCCAATAGCATCAGATACAGACTAGACTTCCAATAACATCAGATACAGACTAGACTTCCAATAGCATCAGATACAGACTAGACTTCCAATAACATCAGATACAGACTAGACTTCCAATAACATCAGATACAGACTAGACTTCCAATAACATCAGATACAGACTAGACTTCCAATAGCATCAGATACAGACTAGACTTCCAATAGCATCAGATACAGACTAGACTTCCAATAACATCAGATACAGACTAGACTTCCAATAACATCAGATACAGACTAGACTTCCAATAACATCAGATACAGACTAGACTTCCAATAACATCAGATACAGACTAGACTTCCAATAGCATCAGATACAGACTAGACTTCCAATAACATCAGATACAGACTAGACTTCCAATAGCATCAGATACAGACTAGACTTCCAATAGCATCAGATACAGACTAGACTTCCAATAGCATCAGATACAGACTAGACTTCCAATAACATCAGATACAGACTAGACTTCCAATAGCATCAGATACAGACTAGACTTCCAATAACATCAGATACAGACTAGACTTCCAATAACATCAGATACAGACTAGACTTCCAATAACATCAGATACAGACTAGACTTCCAATAGCATCAGATACAGACTAGACTTCCAATAGCATCAGATACAGACTAGACTTCCAATAACATCAGATACAGACTAGACTTCCAATAACATCAGATACAGACTAGACTTCCAATAGCATCAGATACAGACTAGACTTCCAATAGCATCAGATACAGACTAGACTTCCAATAGCATCAGATACAGACTAGACTTCCAATAGCATCAGATACAGACTAGACTTCCAATAGCATCAGATACAGACTAGACTTCCAATAACATCAGATACAGACTAGACTTCCAATAACATCAGATACAGACTAGACTTCCAATAGCATCAGATACAGACTAGACTTCCAATAACATCAGATACAGACTAGACTTCCAATAGCATCAGATACAGACTAGACTTCCAATAACATCAGATACAGACTAGACTTCCAATAACATCAGATACAGACTAGACTTCCAATAACATCAGATACAGACTAGACTTCCAATAGCATCAGATACAGACTAGACTTCCAATAGCATCAGATACAGACTAGACTTCCAATAACATCAGATACAGACTAGACTTCCAATAACATCAGATACAGACTAGACTTCCAATAACATCAGATACAGACTAGACTTCCAATAACATCAGATACAGACTAGACTTCCAATAGCATCAGATACAGACTAGACTTCCAATAACATCAGATACAGACTAGACTTCCAATAGCATCAGATACAGACTAGACTTCCAATAACATCAGATACAGACTAGACTTCCAATAGCATCAGATACAGACTAGACTTCCAATAGCATCAGATACAGACTAGACTTCCAATAGCATCAGATACAGACTAGACTTCCAATAGCATCAGATACAGACTAGACTTCCAATAGCATCAGATACAGACTAGACTTCCAATAGCATCAGATACAGACTAGACTTCCAATAGCATCAGATACAGACTAGACTTCCAATAACATCAGATACAGACTAGACTTCCAATAACATCAGATACAGACTAGACTTCCAATAGCATCAGATACAGACTAGACTTCCAATAACATCAGATACAGACTAGACTTCCAATAGCATCAGATACAGACTAGACTTCCAATAACATCAGATACAGACTAGACTTCCAATAACATCAGATACAGACTAGACTTCCAATAACATCAGATACAGACTAGACTTCCAATAGCATCAGATACAGACTAGACTTCCAATAGCATCAGATACAGACTAGACTTCCAATAACATCAGATACAGACTAGACTTCCAATAACATCAGATACAGACTAGACTTCCAATAACATCAGATACAGACTAGACTTCCAATAACATCAGATACAGACTAGACTTCCAATAGCATCAGATACAGACTAGACTTCCAATAACATCAGATACAGACTAGACTTCCAATAGCATCAGATACAGACTAGACTTCCAATAGCATCAGATACAGACTAGACTTCCAATAGCATCAGATACAGACTAGACTTCCAATAACATCAGATACAGACTAGACTTCCAATAGCATCAGATACAGACTAGACTTCCAATAACATCAGATACAGACTAGACTTCCAATAACATCAGATACAGACTAGACTTCCAATAACATCAGATACAGACTAGACTTCCAATAGCATCAGATACAGACTAGACTTCCAATAGCATCAGATACAGACTAGACTTCCAATAACATCAGATACAGACTAGACTTCCAATAACATCAGATACAGACTAGACTTCCAATAGCATCAGATACAGACTAGACTTCCAATAGCATCAGATACAGACTAGACTTCCAATAGCATCAGATACAGACTAGACTTCCAATAGCATCAGATACAGACTAGACTTCCAATAGCATCAGATACAGACTAGACTTCCAATAGCATCAGATACAGACTAGACTTCCAATAGCATCAGATACAGACTAGACTTCCAATAGCATCAGATACAGACTAGACTTCCAATAGCATCAGATACAGACTAGACTTCCAATAACATCAGATACAGACTAGACTTCCAATAACATCAGATACAGACTAGACTTCCAATAGCATCAGATACAGACTAGACTTCCAATAACATCAGATACAGACTAGACTTCCAATAGCATCAGATACAGACTAGACTTCCAATAACATCAGATACAGACTAGACTTCCAATAACATCAGATACAGACTAGACTTCCAATAACATCAGATACAGACTAGACTTCCAATAGCATCAGATACAGACTAGACTTCCAATAGCATCAGATACAGACTAGACTTCCAATAACATCAGATACAGACTAGACTTCCAATAACATCAGATACAGACTAGACTTCCAATAACATCAGATACAGACTAGACTTCCAATAACATCAGATACAGACTAGACTTCCAATAGCATCAGATACAGACTAGACTTCCAATAGCATCAGATACAGACTAGACTTCCAATAGCATCAGATACAGACTAGACTTCCAATAGCATCAGATACAGACTAGACTTCCAATAACATCAGATACAGACTAGACTTCCAATAGCATCAGATACAGACTAGACTTCCAAT
Organism: Oncorhynchus kisutch; assembly: GCF_002021735.2. Lineage (NCBI taxonomy): Eukaryota > Metazoa > Chordata > Actinopteri > Salmoniformes > Salmonidae > Oncorhynchus > Oncorhynchus kisutch. The sequence continues at coordinate 69,780,653 of NC_034191.2, read as the reverse complement.
AACATCAGATACAGACTAGACTTCCAATAACATCAGATACAGACTAGACTTCCAATAACATCAGATACAGACTAGACTTCCAATAGCATCAGATACAGACTAGACTTCCAATAGCATCAGATACAGACTAGACTTCCAATAACATCAGATACAGACTAGACTTCCAATAACATCAGATACAGACTAGACTTCCAATAGCATCAGATACAGACTAGACTTCCAATAGCATCAGATACAGACTAGACTTCCAATAGCATCAGATACAGACTAGACTTCCAATAGCATCAGATACAGACTAGACTTCCAATAGCATCAGATACAGACTAGACTTCCAATAACATCAGATACAGACTAGACTTCCAATAACATCAGATACAGACTAGACTTCCAATAACATCAGATACAGACTAGACTTCCAATAGCATCAGATACAGACTAGACTTCCAATAGCATCAGATACAGACTAGACTTCCAATAACATCAGATACAGACTAGACTTCCAATAACATCAGATACAGACTAGACTTCCAATAACATCAGATACAGACTAGACTTCCAATAACATCAGATACAGACTAGACTTCCAATAGCATCAGATACAGACTAGACTTCCAATAACATCAGATACAGACTAGACTTCCAATAGCATCAGATACAGACTAGACTTCCAATAACATCAGATACAGACTAGACTTCCAATAGCATCAGATACAGACTAGACTTCCAATAGCATCAGATACAGACTAGACTTCCAATAGCATCAGATACAGACTAGACTTCCAATAGCATCAGATACAGACTAGACTTCCAATAGCATCAGATACAGACTAGACTTCCAATAGCATCAGATACAGACTAGACTTCCAATAGCATCAGATACAGACTAGACTTCCAATAACATCAGATACAGACTAGACTTCCAATAACATCAGATACAGACTAGACTTCCAATAGCATCAGATACAGACTAGACTTCCAATAACATCAGATACAGACTAGACTTCCAATAGCATCAGATACAGACTAGACTCCAAAACATCAGATACAGACTAGACTTCCAATAAATCAGATACAGACTAGACTTCCAATAACATCAGATACAGACTAGACTTCCAATAGCATCAGATACAGACTAGACTTCCCAATAGCATAAGATACAGACTCGACTTCCAAATAACATCAGATACAGACTAGACTTCCAATAACATCAGATACAGACTAGACTTCCAATAACATCAGATACAGACTAGACTTTCCAATAACATCAGATACAGACTAGACTTCCAATAGCATCAGATACAGACTAGACTTCCAATAACATCAGATACAGACTAGACTTCCAATAGCATCAGATACAGACTAGACTTCCAATAGCATCAGATACAGACTAGACTTCCAATAGCATTAGATACAGACTAGACTTCCAATAACATCAGATACAGACTAGACTTCCAATAAGCATCAGATACAGACTAGACTTCCAATAACATCAGATACAGACTAGACTTCCCAATAACATCAGATACAGACTAGACTTCCAATAACATCAGATACAGACTAGACTTCCAATAGCATCAGATACAGACTAGACTTCCAATAGCATCAGATACAGACTAGACTTCCAATAGCATCAGATACAGACTAGACTTCCAATAGCATCAGATACAGACTAGACTTCCAATAGCAATCAGATACAGACTAGACTTCCAATAACATCAGATACAGACTAGACTTTCAATAACATCAGATACATACTAGACTTCCAATAGCATCAGATACAGACTAGACTTCCAATAACATCAGATACAGACTAGACTTCCAATAGCATCAGATACAGACTAGACTTCCAATAACATCAGATACAGACTAGACTTCCAATAACATCAGATACAGACTAGACTTCCAATAACATCAGATACAGACTAGACTTCAATAGCATCAGATACAGGACTAGACTTCCAATAGCATCAGATACAGACTCGACTTCCAATAACATCAGATACAGACTCGACTTCCAATAACATCAGATACAGACTAGACTTCCAATAACATCAGATACAGACTAGACTTCCAAATCAATCAGATACAGACTAGACTTCCAATAACATCAGATACAGACTAGACTTCCAATAGCATCAGATACAGACTAGACTTCCAATAACATCAGATACAGACTAGACTTCCAATAACATCAGATACAGACTAGACTTCCAATAACATCAGATACCGACTAGACGTCCAATAACATCAGATACAGACTAGACTTCCAATAACATCAGATACAGACTAGACTTCCAATAACATCAGATACAGACTAGACTTCCAATAACATCAGCTACAGACTAGACTTCCAATAGCATCAGATACAGACTAGACTTCCAATAGCATCAGATACAGACTAGACTTCCAATAGCATCAGATACAGACTAGACTTCCAATAACATCAGATACAGACTAGACTTCCAATAACATCAGATACAGACTAGACTTCCCATAACATCAGATACAGACTAGACTTCCATAACATCAGATACAGACTAGACTTCCAATAGCATCAGATACAGACTAGACTTCCAATAGCATCAGATACAGACTAGACTTCCAATAGCATCAGATACAGACTAGACTTCCAATAGCATCAGATACAGACTAGACTTCCAATAGCATCAGATACAGACTAGACTTCCAATAGCATCAGATACAGACTAGACTTCGAATAACATCAGATACAGACTAGACTTCCAATAACATCAAGTACAGACTAGACTTCCAATAACATCAGATACAGACTAGACTTCCAATAACATCAAATACAGACTAGACTTCCAATAACATCAGATACAGACTAGACTTCCAATAACATCAGATACAGACTAGACTTCCAATAGCATCAGATACAGAATAGACTTCCAATAACATCAGATACAGACTAGACTTCCAATAGCATCAGATACAGACTAGACTTCCAATAGCATCAGATACAGACTAGACTTCCAATAACATCAGATACAGACTAGACTTCCAATAACATCAGATACAGACTAGACTTCCAATAACATCAGATACAGACTAGACGTCCAATAACATCAGATACAGACTAGACTTCCAATAACATCAGATACAGACTAGACTTCCAATAACATCAGATACAGACTAGACTTCCAATAACCTCAGCTACAGACTAGACTTCCAATAGCATCAGATACAGACTAGACTTCCAATAGCATCAGATACAGACTAGACTTCCAATAGCATCAGATACAGACTAGACTTCCAATAACATGAGATACAGACTAGACTTCCAATAACATCAGATACAGACTAGACTTCCAATAACATCAGATACAGACTAGACTTCCAATAGCATCAGATACAGACTAGACTTCCAATAACATCAGATACAGACTAGACTTCCAATAGCATCAGATACAGACTAGACTTCCAATAGCATCAGATACAGACTAGACTTCCAATAGCATCAGATACAGACAAGACTTCCAATAGCATCAGATACAGACTAGACTTCCAATAGCATCAGCTACAGACTAGACTTCCAATAACATCAGATACAGACTAGACTTTCAATAACATCAGATACAGACTAGACTTCCAATAACATCAGATACAGACTAGACTTCCAATAGCATCAGATACAGACTAGACTTCCAATAACATCAGATACAGACTAGACTTCCAATAACATCAGATACAGACTAGACTTTCAATAACATCAGATACAGACTAGACTTCCAATAGCATCAGATACAGACTAGACTTCCAATAGCATCAGATACAGACTAGACTTCCAATAACATCAGATACAGACTAGACTTCCAATAACATCAGATACAGACTAGACTTCCAATAACATCAGATACAGACTAGACTTCCAATAGCATCAGATACAGACTAGACTTCCAATAGCATCAGATACAGACTAGACTTCCAATAGCATCAGATACAGACTAGACTTCCAATAGCATCAGAATCAGACTAGACTTCCAATAGCATCAGATACAGACTAGACTTCCAATAGCATCAGATACAGACTAGACTTCGAATAACATCAGATACAGACTAGACTTCCAATAACATCAAGTACAGACTAGACTTCCAATAACATCAGATACAGACTAGACTTCCAATAGCATCAGATACAGACTAGACTTCCAATAGCATCAGATACAGACTAGACTTCCAATAACATCAGATACAGACTAGACTTCCAATAACCTCAGCTACAGACTAGACTTCCAATAGCATCAGATACAGACTAGACTTCCAATAGCATCAGATGCAGACTAGACTTCCAATAGCATCAGATACAGACTAGACTTCCAATAACATCAGATACAGACTAGACTTCCAATAACATCAGATACAGACTAGACTTCCAATAACATCAGATACAGACTAGACTTCCAATAACATCAGATACAGACTAGACTTCCAATAACATCAGATACAGACTAGACTTCCAATAGCATCAGATACAGACTAGACTTCCAATAGCATCAGATACAGACTAGACTACCAATAGCATCAGATACAGACTAGACTTCCAATAGCATCAGATACAGACTAGACTTTCAATAACATCAGATACAGACTAGACTTCCAATAGCATCAGATACAGACTAGACTTCCAATAACATCAGATACAGACTAGACTTCCAATAACATCAGATACAGACTAGACTTCCAATAACATCAGATACAGACTAGACTTCCAATAACATCAGATACAGACTAGACTTCCAATAACATCAGATACAGACTAGACTTCCAATAGCATCAGATACAGACTAGACTTCCAATAACATCAGATACAGACTCATGTGTTGTGATGTTTGTTATTCCGTTGCTGCTCCTCTATTTGTTTGTCTTCACTTGCCTTTTAGACTCCAGGCTGCATGCTGGGAAAAAAGCCAAAAAAAAGAGTGGTGAATGTAAAGAATATAAAGAAATGGTGAGTCTACTAGAGTGGCCTGTCCTAAAAACAGAGTAGCAGAGAGATGTTACTGTTACCTAGGGCGCCACTCCATGGAGACTAGGACAAATACACCTTAGATAGAAGTGCACTTGCTCTCACTGTTTTGGGAAAGTCATTTTCACAAATCTGCATTTATATAGAATATGGGGCCGAAGCGTGATAAGAGAATAAAACCACTGACAAAACAACCAAACAGAGCCACCAGTGGACAGCACCTACAGCGTCCACACTACTCACAGTTCAATTACACCTCCTTTCAACATCTTCATCATCAGTGCAGTAAATGTTGAGAGTGACAGTATAAATGTCAGACTCTAATGCGTGCCACATTGTGTGTAGCACGATGACATCTTCTGTGCTGTAAACTACGTCATATCATTATGTTGGAGAACATGTTCAGGCTCCACTTTCAATTCAAAGATAATGATATAACCATGGCAACACAGATAGCATGTCAGCATACTGAGAGGAAATCTACACATTAGTGTCACTCAAAGCAAGACTCCAAGGGCTGGAATTACTCATTGTCCCTTTGTGGGGGGGCTCTAAACATAGTGGCGCTCGACCAATGGTAATATTCGAATGGTTATGGGGATCCCATGTTAATACTTCAACACTTACTGGGGGGTCCCTGATTCGGTTGGGTTGCCCACCCTTTCAACCCCTGATTCCAACCGCTCAGAACTGACAAACAACAACATTATTTGAAACAATGCCAGGTTACCCTAAGAGCCCTAAATGTCACTGAGCATGGTCATCAATACGCCTCATGTCAAGGTTGGGCTTGTAGGAGAGAGAGCTGTGCCGGGGCCGAGAGCGTGGAAACCTTCAACACAGAGAGGAGATAGATGTCAGCGGTGCAGAGCAGAGGCGTGACCTAACCTCGCCCCCCAGCCATGTCTTGACGAGTCTTCAATGTGACTCAATGTTCAAAGGAAGCAGTGGAATGCAGGAGAGAAGTCTCCTTCCCTCTCATCTTTTCTCATCACGCCATAGAATTTTCCTCTGAAAAGAGAGGACATTTGGGGGTTGTGAAAGGCATTCCTTTAGAGCCGTTTTGACCACAGAAGCAGCACATCCATGTCAACGAGTCCATTGGCAACATACACAACAGACTATAACAAGCACAATCAATTTGAGTCAAATATACACAAATATAATAGCAGCCTAAGCACCACAAATACAATAAGGTACTCTGCATTACTAAAGCCTGGACATCATCATCAGGTACTAGCTGAGCTAATAGAGTTGAGGTCAGAGGTCGCGCTCTCTACCGTGCTCTCTACTGTGTTAGGGCTGCAACAAGCTAATTCAACCTCTGAACAAACAAGGTGGGAATCACCCTCACGACACATACCACCATTAGCATATTTGGCTCTGTGCATCTCAACAACACTGCCACGTGCAGCTAGAAACCGGTAATTGCGGTGAGCATTCTGCTTTTCTATTATTGTACTGTTAATCGAGCGGTCTGCTTTGGCTGCCTTCACAGATGAATGTTTTGGCTGCCTTCACAGATGAATGTTTTGGCTGCCTTCACAGATGAATGTTTTGGCTGCCTTCACAGATGAATGCAGCGAGTGTCTGCAGAAAGCCTGATGGATGTACAAATTAACAGGCAGAGGACAGAGAGGAGAGTCGCAATCAAAAGCCTCCTCCGATATAATTACAACTCTTTATCCCTCCTCATCACACACAGAGGGTCCTCTCTCTCTCTCTCTCTCTTTTCCCTCTCTCTGCCTCTCTCTCCCTCACCCTCTCTCTCTCTCTCTCTCTCTCACCCTCTCTCTGCCTCTCTCTCTCTCTTTTCCCTCTCTCTGCCTCTCTCTCCCTCACCCTCTCTCTCTCTCTCTCACCCTCTCTCTGCCTCTCTCTCTCTCTTTTCCCTCTCTCTGCCTCTCTCTCCCTCACCCTCTCTCTCTCTCTTTTCCCTCTCTCTCTCTCTCTCTTTTCCCTCTCTCTCTCTCTCTCTCTCTCACCCCCTCTCTCTCTCTCTCTCTCCCTCTCTCTCTCTCTCTCTCTCCCTCTCTCTCTCTCTCCCTCTCTCTTTTCCCTCTCTCTGCCTCTCTCTCCCTCACCCTCTCTCTCTCTTTTCCCTCTCTCTGCCTCTCTCTCTCTCTCTCCCTCTCTATTTTCCCTCTTTCTTTTCCCTCTCTCTGCCTCTCTCTCCCTCACCCTCTCTCTCTCTTTTCCCTCTCTCTGCCTCTCTCTCTCTCTCCCTCTCTCTTTTCCCTCTCTCTGCCTCTCTCTCCCTCACCCTCTCTCTTTTCCCTCTCTCTGCCTCTCTCTTTTCCCTCTCTGCCTCTCTCTCTCTCTCTTTTCCCTCTCTCTGCCTCTCTCTCTCTCCCTCTCTCTTTTCCGCCTCTCTCTCTCTCTCTCTCTCTCTCTCCTCCCTCCCTCCCTCCCTCCCTCCCCCTCTGCAAAGATCACCCTTGGCAAGCCGACATTAATTGCTCAGACAAAGGTGTCGTTTGCACAACAAGTGTCTGTACTCTCTATATAATCGCTTGTGGAGGGGTTGGAGAAGCTGTTGAGTAACAAGGTGCTATTGTGCCTTTGATACAAGGAAGATAAATCACAGAATATAGAACCTACAGCATTACTACACATAGCATTACTACACACAAGAGCACTGCACATAGGAGCACTGCACACAGGAGTTAATGAGAGTTAAGTTGCAAATGATACAATGGCGCTATCTGGTGGCCATATACTGAAACACAACGTTCATGTACCTCATGGATAGCATAGTCCAGCAACATACTGTATATAATCCTGAAAATAAGGCAGATGTGATGCGGTTTGAAATAAATTATACTACTTCTTTATTACTTCCATAAATATAAATAATTATTTAAAGATTTTTATTGCGCTACTTCATATTAGAGAATTCATTAGAGAGTAGCAACTAAGAGATACAAGGTTTCAAGGAAATTAAACATTATGAAGAAACGTTCAATGGCCGACTATTAATTCAATAGTCAAAGTGAGTGATTTACCAGGAACTCAAGATTAACCTACACATGCATGCTACCCAGACTATTTGAATTGCCCCCCACCCCCCTCTTCTACGCTGCTGCTACTCTCTGCTATTATCTATGCATAGTCACTTCAATAACTCTACCTACATGTACATATTATGTATCTGTATATATGCAGTGTGTATGTATATATGTATGTATAGTATTGTAATATTTGCAATGTCTCCCATGGATTAGCCTTAATTTCTGACGAGAAATTGACGAGTTTCACAGGAAAGTTATTTGTTTCTGGCCATTTTGAGCCTGTGATCGAACCCACAAATGCTGATGCTCCAGATACTCAACTAGTCTAAAGAACAGTTTTATTGCTTCTTTAATTAGCACAACAGTTTTCAGCTGTGCTAACATAATTGCGAAAGGGTTTTCTAATGATCAATTAGCCTTTTAATATGATAAACTTTGATTAGCTAACACAACGTGCCATTGGAACACAGGAGTGATGGTTGCTGATAATGGGCCTCTGTACACCTATGTAGATATTCCATAAAATAATCTTCCGTTTCCAGCTACAATAGTCATTTACAACATTAACAATGTCTGCACTGTATTTCTGATCAATTTGATGTTATTTTAATGGACAAAAAATGCTTTCTTTCAAAAACAAGGACATTTCTAAGTGACCCCAACATTTTGAACAGTAATATACAATACCAGTCAAAAGTTTGGAAAAACATTCTCATTCCAGGGTTTTTTGTTCTTTTTTATTTTTTCTACATTGTAGAATAATAGTGAAGACATCAAAACTACGAAATAACACAGATGGAATCATATAGTAACCAGAAAGGGTTAAACAAATGAAAATATATTTTATATTTGAGATACTTCAACCAGGACAATGACCCAAAGAGGGTGCTAGTGAAGATATCAGAACTAACATCAAGTAGCAACCAAAAACAACTCGAATGAACTTATCCTCTGCAGCAGAGGTAACTCTGGTAACAGCAGAGGTAACTCTGGTAACAGCAGAGGTAACTCTGGTAACAGCAGAGGTAACTCTGGTAACAGCAGAGGTAACTCTGGTAACAGCAGAGGTAACTCTGGTAACAGCAGAGGTAACTCTGGTAACAGCAGAGGTAACTCTGGTAACAGCAGAGGTAACTCTGGTAACAGCAGAGGTAACTCTGGTAACAGCAGAGGTAACTCTGGTAACAGCAGAGGTAACTCTGGTAACAGCAGAGGTAACTCTGTGGTGGTGCTCATGAGAGCCGTTTCGTCAAAGCGCTTGATGGTTTTTCGATAGATTGACTGGTGTCTTAAAGTAATGAGGGACTGTCGTTTCTCTTTGCTTATTTGAGCTGTTCCTGCCATAATATGGAGTTGGTGTTTTACCAAATAGGGCCGTCTTCTGTTTACCTTGTCACATTACAACTGGTTGGCTCAAACTCATAAAGGAAATGCATTCCACAAATGAACGAGGCTACCTGTTAATTGAAATGCATTCCACAAATGAACGAGGCTACCTGTTAATTGAAATGCATTCCACAAATGAACGAGGCTACCTGTTAATTGAAATGCATTCCACAAATGAACGAGGCTACCTGTTAATTGAAATGCATTCCACAAATGAACGAGGCTACCTGTTAATTGAAATGCATTCCACAAATGAACGAGGCTACCTGTTAATTGAAATGCATTCCACAAATGAACGAGGCTACCTGTTAATTGAAATGCATTCCACAAATGAACGAGGCTACCTGTTAATTGAAATGCATTCCACAAATGAACGAGGCTACCTGTTAATTGAAATGCATTCCACAAATGAACGAGGCTACCTGTTAATTGAAATGCATTCGAGGTGACAAAGGGTCACGAAGAATCTCAAATATATTTTGATTTGTTTAACACTTTCTGCTTACTACATGATTCCATATGTGTTATTTCATAGTTTTGATGTCTTCACTATTATTCTACAATGTAGAAAATAGTAAAAATAACGAAAAACCCTGGAATGAGTAGGTGTGTCCAAACTTTTGACTGGTACTGTACATATTCAAACAATGATACAGTACATATACATTATTTTCATTGTTGGACATAAAAGACATAAATCACCAGGAAATCAGCTAAAAGTTATTTTAATTTAGGAAATATGTTCCCAAGTATTCCCACGCATAATAGAGACGTGAATGTATACAAATGTAAGCAAGGTTTAAAATGATTATGTTTAAGTCAAATATTATATCTGTTTGGGCTTCTTGCCATCAATTTGCAGTCTACATATTATTTGTAATTATGTTCCAGCCCACCAACCATCTGCTCAAAAAAAAAAAATTGTCCCGCAGTTGAATCTAGCTGATGATCCCTGCCCTACAGTATCAATCTTGATGGAGGAGTGGAGGAAGCCATGCTAGAGTGTTGGGGCACAGCCTGTGATGTGTCTTGGTGTCAGTAAAAATTCTGTAATATTAGGATCATCCAAGTGCAGAAACAGAAAATGGATGACAGGGTTATTGCTCACACATCGATACAATCACATACACACAACAGACCGCAAGAAGACACATCGCAGAAGCGATTGTTATGCTAAACATGGGTAATGTTTATTTTTCGCTAGTGAATCACCTTGAGGAGAAACGCTCACTTCCTTGGTGATGCTCAGCTTTTGGGATACCCCTCTGTAACCAAGCAGCAATCGGCAGTAGGCAAAAATCACTCCTAACCACTGATCCAGGACCAGATATATTTTCATCCCCCTAATGGTTTAGGTTAGGAGATGGGGTAGAGCATCTGGTCCCAGATCTGTGGTTAACAGGAACTTATACCTGGACCCAGGAACACCAGGGAGGGTCATCCCAAAAGCATTACAGAGTTCTTCAGAGACAGAGAGCCTGAAGCCTGTTCAGTCAGGTGAAACATTGCACAACACTGCTGATAGAAACGTAATGTTTAAAGCTAAAACAATTTCCTGTTCTCATCTACATGACAGAGAATCATATCTATTGGACACATTTTCTATCTGAATGGTATGTAACATTGCAACCTCCTGAACAGGCCCCAGCTTTAGCCTGAAGATACTGACAGCTACCAAGGCAACCGTTACCGTGGAGCAGATTTCTCCTCAGACAAATGGACTTCAGAATGACATAATAATCACGAGAGAAAAAACTAACATGTGCATTAACTGGCATTCACCCAGCCCAGCTCACTACATCATCCACCTCATCTTTTGGTACACAGAAAAAGATGCAGAAACAAAGGGGCGGGAGTAAGGGGGGGGGTCCATCTAATGATTGGCATGATTATGGCCGTTTCCTGTCGTTCCCCTCACCTGTCAATCAATCACAAGCTGAGTGTAGATTCAAGTAAAATATTTTGTTATACATGTTATATGTTTGAATCTCTTCTGAGGGCGCTAACGCTCATCGAGGGGGAGGGGAGAACACATTTTCTTCCCCAATATTTTGGAGGCATTAAAAAAAAAAAAAGAAAAAAAAAACTACAAGTCTGGTAAAATCCTCAGAAAAACTAACTACACTGGTTAGTCAGTTATTACAAACAGAAGTCCAGAAAGAGAGATATAAGTGAGATATAAGAGTTATTAGAGAGTAAAGGGTATTGGTAGAGGCTGCTTTAGGTGGACTGAAAGTGCTTAAAGAGAGACTTTAAAGTGAGTAATGTTCTTTATTTTTCTTCAGAGACAGGAACACTGGGGTAGATTGATGCACCAGAGAACTGACACAGGTGAGTCCATCGTCGTGTTCACATCGTGAGATATGGCCTCTTTGTTGTTGTCTTCAGCAGAAAAGATGGCAGGACCCTTTCTTCTGCGTAGTTAGGCTAATTATTTAAGGTCATACGTCGTTAGTGTTGTACCTCTAGCAAGGAGTTCTCTCTAAAGTTACTGTTGATTTCTATTCCGCTCCTGGGGAGAGGGAGAGAGAGGGGGGGGGGGGGGGGGGGGGGGGGGGGGGACAAAATTAGAGGATATTTAAGTGGGAGAAAAAACAAATGGAATGGTGTTACAAAACATACTCAGGGAAATGTATTTCTTTGACTCCGTTCATGTGATGAAAGCTCTGTGATAAGATTTGGCCCTTGGATGTAAGCTAACGGAAGAAATGCTTTGCTTCACAATCTGTCACACAGTGGTGTCTACTGAAGATTTCCACAGAGTTGAGTTTCTGCATGTGGAACTCAAAACCTACTTTATTTCATCCTTATTAACACCAGCTGAAATACCCCCCCCCATCTCTGCCCTTCCAATCCCCATCTCTGCCCTTCCAATCCCCATCTCTGCCCTTCCAATCCCCATCTCTGCCCTTCCTTCCCCATCTCTGCCCTTCCTTCCCCATCTCTGCCCTTCCTTCCCCATCTCTGCCCTTCCAATCCCCATCTCTGCCATTCCAATCCCCATCTCTGCCCTTCCAATCCCCATCTCTGCCCTTCCAATCCCCATCTCTGCCCTTCCAATCCCCATCTCTGCCCTTCCAATCCCCATCTCTGCCCTTCCAATCCCCATCTCTGCCCTTCCAATCCCCATCTCTGCCCTTCCAATCCCCATCTCTGCCCTTCCAATCCCCATCTCTGCCCTTCCTTCCCTTCCAATCCCCATCTCCATCCCGGCCCCCTCCTCCTCCCCCCCCTACAATCTACATTTCTGCCCCCTCCTCCCCACTTCCAAACCACATCTCTGCCCCCTCCTCCCCCCCCCCCTTCCAATGTCCATCTCTACCCCCTCCTCCCCCCTTCCAATGTCCATCTCTACCCCCTCCTCCCCCCTTCCAATGTCCATCTCTGCCCCCTACTCCCCCCTTCCAATCTCAGCTGATATCTCAAAGTGCTGTACAGAAACCCAGCCTAAAACCCCAAACAGCAAGCAATGCAGGTGTAGAAGCACGGAAAAAAACAAATCTCTGCCCCCTCCTCCCCAACTTCCAATCCCCATCTCTGCCCTTCCAATCCCCATCTCTGCAACCTCCTCCCCCACTTCCAGTACCCATCTCTGCCCCCCCCCCCCCCCCCAATTCCCATCTCCATCTCTGCCCCTCCTCCCCCCCAATTCCCATCTCCATCCCGGCCCCCTCCTCCTCCTCCCCTCCAATCTCCGCCCCCTCCCCTCCAATCTCCATCTCTGCCCCCTCCAACCTCCATCTCTGCTCCCTCCTCCTCCCCTCCAATCTCCATCTCTGCCCCCTCCTCCTCCCCTCCAATCCCTATCTTTTCCCACCTCCTCCCCAACTTCCAATCCCCATCTCTGCCCCTCCAATCCCCATCTTTGCCCCTGCCTCCCCAACTTCCAATCCCCATCTCTGCCCCGCCAATCCCCATCTCTGCCCCCTCCTCCCCAACTTCCAATCCCCATCTCTGCCCCTCCAATCCCCATCTCTGCCCCCTCCTCCCCAACTTCCAATCCCCATCTCTGCCCCTCCAATCCCCATCTCCATCTCTGCCCCTCCTCCCCCCCAATCCCCATCTCCATCTCTGCCCCTCCTCCCCCCCAATTCCCATCTCCATCCCGGCCCCCTCCTCCTCCTCCTCCTCCCCTCCAATCTCCGCCCCCTCCCCTCCAATCTCCATCTCTGCCCCCTCCAACCTCCATCTCTGCTCCCTCCTCCTCCCCTCCAATCTCCATCTCTGCCCCCTCCTCCTCCCCTCCAATCCCTATCTTTTCCCACCTCCTCCCCAACTTCCAATCCCCATCTCTGCCCCTCCAATCCCCATCTTTGCCCCTGCCTCCCCAACTTCCAATCCCCATCTCTGCCCCGCCAATCCCCATCTCTGCCCCCTCCTCCCCAACTTCCAATCCCCATCTCTGCCCTTCCAATCCCCATCTCTGCCCCCTCCTCCCCAACTTCCAATCCCCATCTCTGCCCCTCCTCCCCCCCAATCCCCATCTCCATCTCTGCCCCTCCTCCCCCCCAATCCCCATCTCCATCTCTGCCCCTCCTCCCCCCCAATTCCCATCTCCATCCCGGCCCCCTCCTCCTCCTCCTCCTCCTCCCCTCCAATCTCCGCCCCCTCCCCTCCAATCTCCATCTCTGCCCCCTCCAACCTCCATCTCTGCTCCCTCCTCCTCCCCTCCAATCTCCATCTCTGCCCCCTCCTCCTCCCCTCCAATCCCTATCTTTTCCCACCTCCTCCCCAACTTCCAATCCCCATCTCTGCCCCTCCAATCCCCATCTTTGCCCCTGCCTCCCCAACTTCCAATCCCCATCTCTGCCCCGCCAATCCCCATCTCTGCCCCCTCCTCCCCAACTTCCAATCCCCATCTCTGCCCCTCCAATCCCCATCTCTGCCCCCTCCTCCCCAACTTCCAATCCCCATCTCTGCCCCTCCTCCCCCCCAATCCCCATCTCCATCTCTGCCCCTCCTCCCCCCCAATTCCCATCTCCATCTCTGCCCCTCCTCCCCCCCAATCCGCATCTCCATCTCTGCCCCTCCTCCCCCCCAATTCCCATCTCCATCTCTGCCCCTCCTCCCCCCCAATCCCCATCTCCATCTCTGCCCCTCCTCCCCCCCAATCCCCATCTCCATCTCTGCCCCTCCTCCCCCCCAATTCCCATCTCCATCTCTGCCCCTCCTCCCCCCCAATCCCCATCTCCATCTCTGCCCCTCCCCCCCCCCAATCCCCATCTCCATCCCGGCCCCCTCCTCCTCCTCCCCTCCAATCTCCATCTCGGCCCCCTCCTCCTCCTCCCCTCCAATCTCCATCTCTGCCCCCTCCTCCTCCCCTCCAATCTCCATCTCTGCCCCTCCTTCCTCTCCAATTCCCATCCCTGCCCCTCCTCCCCACTTTCAAACCCCATCTGTACCCCCTCCAACCCACATCCTTGCCCCCTCTTCAAATCTCCAACTCCACCCCCTCCAATCCCCACCTCCACCCCCGCCTCCCCAACTTCCAATCCCCATCTCTGCCCCGCCAATCCCCATCTCTGCCCCCTCCTCCCCAACTTCCAATCCCCATCTCTGCCCCTCCAATCCCCATCTCTGCCCCCTCCTCCCCAACTTCCAATCCCCATCTCTGCCCCTCCTCCCCCCCAATCCCCATCTCCATCTCTGCCCCTCCTCCCCCCCAATTCCCATCTCCATCTCTGCCCCTCCCCCCCCCAATCCCCATCTCCATCCCGGCCCCCTCCTCCCCTCCAATCTCCATCTCTGCCCCCTCCTCCTCCCCTCCAATCTCCATCTCTGCCCCTCCTTCCTCTCCAATTCCCATCCCTGCCCCTCCTCCCCACTTTCAAACCCCATCTGTACCCCCTCCAACCCACATCCTTGCCCCCTCTTCAAATCTCCAACTCCACCCCCTCCAATCCCCATCGCCACTACCTCGTCCCCATCAATACCCCATCCTCCCCCTCCAATCCCCATCTCTACCCCCTCCTCCCCCTCCAATCTCCATCTGTACCCCTCCCCCTCTCTACCACCTCTCTCCATCCACCAGAAGGTCTGTCTGGTTGTAGTCATTTTTATGAGCAGGCAGGAAGGCTAATAAATCAAGGCACAGTTAATCACTATGATGAAGAGGGGGAGATGGAGGAAAGAGATGAGGAGAAAGAGAGAGAGAGGGAGTAGGAGGGATAAATAGAAAGAGGGAGTAGGAGAGGGAGATATATACACACAGTTGAAGTCGGGAGTTTACATACACCTTAGCCAAATACATTTAAACTCAATTTTTTCACATATCCTGACATTTAATCCTAGTAAAAAATCCCTGTTTTAGGTCAGTTAGGCTCCCCACTTTATTTTAAGAATGTGAAATGTCAGAATAATAGTAGAGAGAATTCATCACATTCCCAGCAGGTCAGAAGTTTACATACACTCAATTAGTATTTGGTAGGATTGCCTTTAAAGTAGGTTAAACGGTTCAGGTAGCCTTCCACAAGCTTCCCACAATAAGTTCCTCCTGACAGAGCTGGTGTAACTGAGACAGGTTTGTGGGCTTCATTGCTCACACACGCTTTTTCAGTTCTGCCCACATATTTTCTATGGGATTGAGGTCAGGGCTTTGTGATGACCACTCCAATACCTTGACTTTGTTGACCATAGGCCATTTTGCCACAACTTTGGAAATATGCTTGGGGCCATTGTCCATTTGGAAGACCCATGTGTGACCAAGCTTTAACTTTCTGACTGATGTCTTGAGATCTTGCTTCAATATATCCACATAATTTACCTCCTCATGATGCCATCTCTTTTGTGAAGTGCACCAGTCCCTCCTGCAGCAAAGCACCCCCACAATACGATGCTGCCACCCCCGTGCTTCACGGTTGGGATGGTGTTCTTCAGCTTGCAAGCCTCCCCCTTTTCCTCCAAACATAACGATGGTCATTATGGCCAAACAGTTCTATTTTGGTTTCATCAGACCAGAGGATATTTCTCCAAAAAGTACAATCTTTGTCCCCATGTGCAGTTGCAAACCGTAGTCTGGCTTTTTTATGGCGGTTTTGGAGCAGTGGCTTCTTCCTGGCTGAGCGGCCTTTCAGGTGATGTCGATATAGGACTCGTTTTACTGTGGATATAGATATGTTTGTACCTGTTTCCTCCAGCATCTTCACAATGTCCTTTGCTGTTGTTCTGGGATTGATTTGCACTTTTCACACCAAAGTACGTTCATCTCTAGGAGACAGAACGTGTCTCCTTCCTGAGCGGTATGACGGCTGCTTTATCCCATGGTGTTTATACTTGCGTACTATTGTTTGTACAGATGAACGTGGTACCTTTAGGCATTTGGAAATTGCTCCCAAGGATGAACCAGACTTGTGGAGGTCTACAATGTTTTTCTGAGGTCTTGGTTGATTTTCCCATGATGTCAAGCAAAGAGGCACTGAGTTTGAAGGTAGGCTTTGAAATAAATCCACGGGTAAACCTCCAATTGACTCAAATTATGTCAATTAGCCTATCAGAAGCTTCTAAAGCCATGACATAATTTTCTGGAATTTTCCAAGCTGTTTAAAGGCACAGTCAACTTAGTGTATGTAAACTTCTGACCTACTGGAATTGTGATACAGTGAATTATAAGTGAAATAATCTGTCTGTAAACAATTTTTGGAAATATTACTTGTGTCATGCACAAAGTAGATGTCCTAACTAACTTGCCAAAACTATAGTTTGTTAACAAGAAATTTGTGGAGTGGTTGAAAAACAAGTTTTAATGACTCCACCCTATGTTTATGTAAACTTCCGACTTCAACTGTATATGTATGTATGTATATATATATATATAAATAAATAAAAGAGAGCGAGATCAGAAGGAGGACTGGAATGGTCGTGCTCTATTAACTCCTTAAAACCATGAGAAAAGCAGGTCTGTCAGTTTACTCCCCAACTGTTCATTTATTGACATACACAAATACAGGCCTGGCTGCACAGTGCATTCTAATACTCACACACACAACAACACACACATCACTTCCAAAATTCGCTGTCAAGCAAAGTTTGTACACAAAGTTGTGCTTATCCAAGCTATAAAAACACAGTAAAACTCAAAACAATGTACGGACTTGACAAACTTCAGGGCTTTACGTGGACTAATTCTCCCATTTCCCAGGGAAAACAGTGGTCCCTTTGAGGGAAGGAAGGTGTCAGTGTCAGTGGACACAGCAAGGGAACGCCCCAGTGAGACCTGGGCCTCCAGAGTAACTCTATCCCCAGTAGGGATACTCTGTCTGGTGCTGGGGCTGAAGCCTGACCTGGCCTGGGTGGCTGGGGAAACAAAGGCCTCCTCAGTGTGTCTGTGCCCACAGAGACCATGCTTTATTCACTGACCTGAGGCTACCACATCCACCCACGCACATCCACCCACGCACATCCACCCACGCACATCCACCCACGCACGCATGCACATCCACCCACGCACGCATGCACATCCACCCACGCACGCACATCCACCCACGCACGCACGCATGCACATCCACCCACATACGCATGCACATCCACCCACGCACGCACATCCACCCACGCACGCACGCACATCCACCCACGCACGCACGCACATCCACCCACACACGCATGCACATCCACCCATGCACCTCCACCCACCCACGCACGCACGCACGCACATCCACCCACGCACATCCACCCACGCACACATGCACATCCACCCACGCACGCATGCACATCCACCCACGCACGCACATCCACCCACGCACATCCACCCACGCACACATGCACATCCACCCACGCACGCATGCACATCCACCCACGCACGCATGCACATCCACCCACGCATGCACATCCACCCACGCACGCATGCACATCCACCCACGCACATCCACCCACGCACCTCCACCCACCCACCCACGCATGCACATCCACCCACGCACGCATGCACATCCACCCACGCACGCATGCACATCCACCCACGCACACATGCACATCCACCCACGCACACATGCACATCCACCCACGCACACATGCACATCCACCCACGCATGCACATCCACCCACGCACGCATGCACATCCACCCACGCACATCCACCCACGCACCTCCACCCACCCACCCACGCATGCACATCCACCCACGCACGCATGCACATCCACCCACGCACACATGCACATCCACCCACGCACGCATGCACATCCACCCACCTACTGAAGGGTTTATTATGACGTGTATTATTTGTTATTACTTTTCTATTATTTCTCTATTTTCTTTCTCTCTGCATTGCTAGGAAGGGCCCGTAGGTAAGCATCATTGTTAGTCTACACCTGTTGTTTACGAAGCATGTGACAAATCAAAATTGATTTGACTGCCATATTGCCACACACATGACCCTGACAAACACACCTCTGCAAATATTCCAATCCACTGATCTATATTGAACAAAAATATTAACGCAACATGTAAAGTGTTGATCCCATGCTTCATGAGCTGAAATTAAAAGATCCCAGTAATGTTCCATCTGCACAAAATGCTTATTTCTCTCAAATTTGTTTACATCCCTGTTAGAAAGCATTTCTCCTTTGCCAAGATAATCCATCCACCTGACAGGTGTGGCATATCAAGAAGCTGATTCAACAGCATGATCATGACAGGCTTGCACCTTGTGCTGGGGACAATAAAAGGCCACTCTAAAATGAGCAGTTTTTTCACAACGCCAGTTTTGAGGGAGCATGCAATTGGCATGCTGACTGCAGGAATGTCCACCAGTGTTGTTGCCAAAGAATCTAATGTTAATTTCTCTACCATAAGCCGCCACAAACTTCATTTTAGAGAATTTGGCAATACATCCAACAGGCCTCACAACAGCAGACCACGTGTAACCACGCCAGCCCAGGACCTCCACTTCCAGCTTCTTCACCTTGATGGTCTGAGACCAGCCACCCAGACAGCTGATGAAACGGAGGAGTATTTATGTCTGTAGTAAAGCCCTTTTGTGGGGAAAAACTCATTCTGATTGGCTAGACCTGGCTCCCAAGTGTGTGGGCCTATGCCTTCCCAGGCCCACCCATGGCTAAGTCCCCTTCCCATGTGAAATCCATAGATTAGGGCCTAATTTTGTTCAGTATCGGTCTATATCCTCAACCCTGTATACAACCTCAGTCTCCACAGTTAGCTTCTGCTTAGCATCAACCCTCTGTCTGGGACAACATACTGCAGACCGCTCCACCTGACAGCCCTCAGAGTGAGAGAAGAGAGGCCTAACAATGGAGGTCAATTAACCTTGTCAGGCTGGGGAGGGTGAGGAAGGGAGGAGGATGGGTTCTGTCAGGTCCTGGGCTGTCATGTAGAGGGGTCAGGGCTACAAAAGCAGCGCCAGCCGCTTGCCCCACGCTAGGCTACACAACGCTACCTTGGCTTCAGTCAAAACACATTTCCTACTGACAGGTTGTTTTCAGTGCTCCTGAAAACATGGACTTGAAATATTTATGTGTTACCCAGTAAATATTAACAAGGTCAGGAACCAAGAGTCAGTACACCAGCATCAATATAGAGGGAGGGAGCCAGAGAGGGAGAAGGACAGAGGGAAGGAGAGATAGATAGATGGGGGAGATAAAGGGAGAAGGAGAGCAAGGGGGAGGGAAATGGAGAGATGGACAGAGAGTAGGAAGAAGAAAAATAAAAGGTTGTGTGTGTGTGTGTGTGTGGGGGGGGTTCTTAACGGTCCAATCCTGCCATTTTTTTTAAAATCTCAATATCAAATCATTTCTGGGTAATAATGAAGTACCTTAATGTGATTGTTTTCAAAAAGAAACAAAAATATCTTCTTTGCAAGGAGTAATTTCTAAAGCAAGAATTGTGCTAGGACTATCTGGGAGTGGTCTGAGTGGGGAGGGGAAAACAGAAAACTGGCTGTTATTGGCCGAGAGGTTTGGAACTCCTTATTGGTCTATTAACTCATTTACCACCTGGTGATGTCATCAGGCAGGCCAAAACTCCACCCCACCAAAACAGGCTGACATTTCAGGTGGTCTTTTCAAACAGCTCTTACACTAAAAGGGCATTATCATCATTTTCACAATTTCACAGTATTATTCCAACGTCAGTGTAGAAATATACATAAAACACAGGGAAATCACATTTTGACTGCACTGGGCCTTTAATATAATGAGATTAGAATATGTATTTTTAATTAAGAATGTGTTTCCTAGATTTCCTAGCTGGTCCATCCTATAACAAGGATAATAATTAGCTGGGTGCTTATATTTGTCTTATTTCACACATGTACAAGTGTGTATTATACTCATGTGTGAATTGGAATTGTCTCAGTTCTCTGCCTTCAATAGATTGCATGTATATTATTGCTCAAAGTGTGTCAGCTTGCGCAAGTAAGAACCAGTGAATAATGTCATTGTTTCCCAAAACATTATGGAATAACCCCGAAATATAAACAATGTTAAAACGGAACCCATAGAAACCCAGTGATATACATTAGGCATATAGAGTGGGGCTCTAATGAAGCAAGAGGAGCCCGTCTCTGCCAGAGGCCTGGTGTTCAAAGGTAGATCAGAGCCACTTCTGCCTTTGTCTGAGAGGAGGTATGTGAGGAATGCGGCCAATTTCAGGAAACCCCTGCGTGTCCCACTCTCCAGTTCCGTGGGCGAATCATCACTCTAATAGAAGCACACAGTCACACAAAATGGCTGCCAGATCAGATAGTGTTTCCTGGTTGGACCAATGCAGAGATGGTCAGGCCTGAGGGATGAGCTGCTAATTCAACACATGAACCTACCTCACCACCTTAGAGTAATGGCACTAGTAGAACCCACCACCTTGGACTAATGTAGTGACACTGGTAGAACCCACCACCTTGGACTAGTGACACTGGTAGAACCCACCACCTTGGACTAGTGACACTGGTAGAACCCACTACCATGGACTAGTGACACTGGTAGAACCCACTACCATGGACTAGTGACACTGGTAGAACCCACCACCTTGGACTAATGACATTGGTAGAACCCACCACCTTGGACTAATGACACTGATAGAACCCACCACCTTGGACTAGTGACACTGGTAGAACCCACTACCATGGACTAGTGACACTGGTAGAACCCACCACCTTGGACTAATGACACTGGTAGAACCCACCACCTTGGACTAATGACACTGGTAGAACCCACCACCTTGGACTAGTGACACTGGTAGAACCCACCACCTTGGACTAGTGACACTGGTAGAACCCACCACCTTGGACTAATGACACTGGTAGCACCCACCACCTTGAACTAATGACACTGATAGAACCCACCATCTTGGACTAATGACACTGGTAGAACCCACCACCTTGGACTAATGACACTGGTAGAAATGGATTGTTCGAGTAGACAAGAAGCCTACAAACTAAGAGAGCCAAGATGATGACCGCTGTTGACCACTGACCAGTATTACACTGTATGACCATCTCACACACATACACACTCTGCTGCCAGCTGATACAATAGGGCTGTGTGTGTGTGTGTGTGTGTGTGTGTGTGTGTGTGTGTGTGTGTGTGTGGTTTTACTATCCTTGTGGGGACCAGAAGTCCTCACAAGGATCGTAAAACAAGGAAAATTCAGACAAGTGCGGCCACTTCGCCGGTCCCCAAAAGGAAAAGGCTGTGTGTGTCAGCAGCACGGTTCTCTCACCCTCCGCAGGGCCTCTTCCTCCTCCTGGCGCTTCTCGTAATGTGCAAAGTCATCAAAGATTGAGGTGGTATGCTTGAAAGTGGCAATAATTTTAAGCACTTGCTTGGCCTTTTCCAGAGGCACCTCTTGAGTGTCCCTGGAGTTGGTGACGGGCTTGTTGTCATTGTTCTCCAGTCTGATGTGCCTCAGCTGGCTGTTGGGCACGTCCTTCACAAATGCCCACTTCACCTCAAACTTGCCCTTCCACTTGTCCTGAGACCAGACGCCTGCGTAGGCGTTGTAATCCACGGGCGAGCGCATCTCTGCCACGCCGCAGAAATGACCGCTGCCGTTGACGCTGAACAACAGGTAGAGGGGCCCCTTGGCCCCCAGCGAACGGTAGGCGCCGTCCAGGCGCTTGTTGCCGTGCTCGGTGCTGCACCAGATGGAGTACTTGATGGAGCGGTGGATGTCGTCCTCAGAGTAGCTCTTGATGATGAACACGCGGCCGTTCTTCAGGTTCCAGTCAAAGTCTTTGGGGTTGTAGTTGTTGAGGGCCCGCAGTTTCTCTAACACCGGGTGCACCTCCCCGGAGCTGGGAGAGGCACTGAGGGGGACCCCACCAACACCCATCCCAAAGCCTTCCGCCCCTCCTTGGTTGAAGGTGCCCCTGTTCCGGGGTGCCACCCAGCGGTTCTGGGGTGGGGGTTGGGGATGTTGGTGTTGATGCATAGGTTGAGGGGGGCCAGGCTGGGAGGAGAAGTTCTGGTGGGTGTGTTGGTGGTGGTGAGGGGGGCCTGGAGGCATCTGCTGGGGGTGTTGGGGAGACTGGAGGGACTGCAGCTGAAAGGGTTGGTGGTGCTGCTGGTGCTGATGTTGGTGCTGGTGTTGGTGCTGGTGGGGCAGAGGGCTCTGCAGCAGGGGCTGGGGCTGACCCATCAGGGTCTGCTGCACCATGGTCTGAGGTTGCATCATGGCCTGAGCTAAGGGGGGCTTGTTGACGGAGCCCTTATCGTCCCAGGTGCCAATGTTCATGTTGTGCTTTATGGGCGGCGGGGGAATGGCAGGGGCTCCCATCCCCATGTTGGCTTTGGGCTTGACCTTGGGTTGGGGCTTGGCCGGCTTCCTGGCAATGGCTGCCCAGGACGTGGGTTTGGGGGCAGAGGAACTAACCAATGGAGGCATGTTATTGGCCGCCATGCTACTCATGCCCAACGTGCCCCCAAGGGGCGAGCCGACAGTCTTGGTGACGGCGGCGCCCATGTCCAGTTTTAACCCAGTCATGCCCTGCTCGATGCTGCTCAGTACCGGGACCTTACTGATCTGGGCGTCACTGCTGAAGCCTGCCTGTCCATCAGCTATAGCCCTCCCCAGGGAACTAGGGGTGTAACCATAACTATTACTATAGGCATTGCTCTGTGTGGACTGGCCCTGAGAGACACTGGTGCCCCAGGTGGAATAGTCTGCGTTTCCAGGGAAGAAGTTGAAGCCGTGCTGGCTGAGGAAGGGAGGGGTGTTGCCCAGGGCGCCCGGCTGGCTGAACACCCCGTCGGGGATAAAGTGGTGCTCGCCATTGCTCATCTGTCCATAGGTGGTCAGGTAGGGCATGGGGGGGTCCCCCGCAGTGGACCAGGGGGCCTCCCCCAGGGAGTAAGGGAAGCCGATGGAAGGCGCATAGTAGCTGGGTATGTAGGGGTCGGACATTGGTGGGTAGCTGTTATTCTGTAGATGGGGAGAACAGTGGTCAGTTAATGGATGACCTTAGTGATAGAAGCTAAGACTAACCTAATCTTGCCCATCTCTGCTCAAAAGCGTAACTAAGAAATAAATGAGCGTTTCTTCAAAGGAGCCAGACTGGCTTTCAGAGGAAAAAATGGATGCTAGCTCTATAAAATGTCTGTTTCCCTTAACAAGAAGTGAAGACAGCAACAGTGTTCAAATAATCTGTCAGTTGTTGTTGTAATAATTGTCTGAGTTTGTATAGATTAATTTCACAAGTAAATTGGCATGGCCAATGGTGGGTTTGTTTTTGGCTACATTTCACTAGAGTCTTTTTAATCAACAATAATTTCCCTCAGCTCATTTTTTAAATGGAAAAGTTTTTTTTTTAAAGAGCTGTGAGTTAGTTATCTATCAATGGCTTCTTAATTACATAGACTTACTATACTGTGTTTTCATTCAGAGGTAATACTCTATACACCAGGCATCCTCAATAGGCAGACAGCAGTCCGTATCCAGACAAAATAACATTAAAATAATTTCAGGGTAACAAGTAAGTACCTTCCTATAATATATTTCCATTCAAAAAAAAATTCTCATAGCAAAATTCTCAAGCAAGAATTTTGCTATGACTGTCTGGGAGGGGAAAACTAGCTGTTATTGGCAGAGAGGTTTGAAGCTCTCTTTGTTCACATGGGTCGCGAGATGGGGGTTGGTTACTATGCCGATAAATGACACCTTTGCCACCTAGGAAATCTGTGTGACCGAACCTTCTCAAGTAGTATTTGAGTACCCCTGCTATACACCCTCATATGAAGCCTGACCCTGTATCACTATCAGACACAATTATGAGGGTCCATACAGATCATAAGGCTAACCCTCTATACGCTATGAAATGTCAAGCTGCATGGCTGATAGGCTAGAATTGGAATTCACACACCTGATTTGTCTGGCTGCTTAGGTAAGGTTCAAAGTCTTCATCGTTTACTCCCTCCTTCTGATGCATTGATCCGTTTTGTACTGGAGAGGGAAAATATTTTTCTTAGGTTATTCTTTACATGTGATAGAACCATAAAGGTCCCTCAGCTAAATTCAACTATTGTGTTTTTACAGATCTACAAACCAATAACGAACAATTGATAAACTACTTATAAACCCCCTTACATTCCCATTAAGTAGTTGGGGTATGACAATATAGATGATAACATCACCCAAGAATATGACAAGAAAAGTGGTGTATGGTTATAGGGCTAAGTGAGTTAGTTTACCTACTTTTGGCTGATGACACCAGGTCACCAGATCAAAACAAAGGTGGTTGAAGGGTAATCAGAGCAGTTATTTAATTACACTCTTTAGTTAGTACAGCAGTTAGTTTGACTGTCATCAAACTCCACAACAACCATGCCATCGTAGAAGAATAAGGTAACAAACATACCTTTATTTCCTTGTCCTTTGGGTCTCTGACATCAGAATGGATGAGTGCAAACGTGATAGGGAAGAGAGATTTATCAGATTGTGCATGGGCCTATTAGGGAACTGTTTGATAGGAAGAAGAGTGATGGTAGCAAACATGCGAGGTGAGCTAGGCCTAAGCTACTGAAATACATGCAATGATTCCATAACAGTGGCTGTATATCACGACATATTCAAGCGCATTCAGTCCTAGCCTATCGATCCAAGGCTTCGTTTGCATTATTTTCAAATGCACCTAACATCCAGTAAACGTGCCGCATAGACAAGTACAAAATACAGCAACCGGCTCAAGCTGGAGTTTGTTGCAGCCGGTACGCTACTTCAAGGTTCGGCCTACATAGCAGCTATATCATATATCAAATACTTCTGTCTGTGTTATTTAGCATGACCACCGCTCTGAATGATAGCAGTTTGTTGCAGCCGGTACGCTACTTCAAGGTTCGGCCTACATAGCAGCTAGCTATCATATATCAAATACTTCTGTCTGTGTTATTTAGCATGACCACCGCTCTGAATGATAGCAGTTTGTTGCAGCCGGTACGCTACTTCAAGGTTCGGCCTACATAGCAGCTAGCTATCATATATCAAATACTTTTGTCTGTGTTATTTAGCATGACCACCGCTCTGAATGATAGCAGCTGGCAAAAGTGTTGACAAAGTTCATATTGCAACGACACACGTCACGACAGTGGGTTGTCCAAAAATACGCACCTGATCGACGGTGGTTCCAGACATCCTCCAGGAGCCGAAACTGAATGCGGTTTGTGACTGTCCACGGTTTCTCCTGCTTCTGCACTCCGATATTTTTTTCTCGGCTCGTCTCGGGTTATCCAATCTCTCTGTGTATGTAGAGGCGGTGTTTTTCTCCAGTCGTCAGATCGCTACAATCTTTTCTCGAGCGCCGAGGATTGCGTCTTTGTATCTGTCAATGATGTAAGCCTATATGTTTCCAATCTAATTGACGTTCGGCTAAAATATATCACTCACTCTGAAACTGCCTAATGCCCGATTGGAATACACTATTCCACAACGGCGGATGTGCTATTACTCTCGCTTCCGTTCTATTGCTCCATGACCTTCCGCCTGTGACGTTCTGAGTCATGTTACAGACTTACAGTCATATTTCACATGACATGTCTCAGAAGATTTCCTCTTTATTCTAGTCTACACAACAGACGATTGTTTCACATGTTGAAATAAATGTGTTCCCTGTGTTGTGACAAACTGTGTAACTTCAGGCAGATCTGTCTCTCTCTGTTCAATTTAATTTGAATATGTCTCTCTCCAGATCTATGCATTGGCTAAATAAAGATTACATGACATTTTTATTGCATATGACATTCATGAAAGGCTTAATTGAACCATTTGCCTACCAGTACATACAGGTCTCCTTGTGGACTTGGATGGCATCCTGTATATACCATTCTACAGGATTCTACATGTAGTCATTTTCCTGAATTATAAATTGTAGGCTATTGTGGATTTATGGACAGGTGCAATAGCCTATCTCAAGCTCTTATACCAAACCCAAAGACCCAGAGATGAACGTTTACCACATAACAGAGAGATTGGGAGATGTCCTTAAAACAGGAAAATTAACCTAGTGTGCATGTACAACACACACAGGCGGTGTCAGAGGAAGGCCCTACAAATTGTCAAAGACTCCAGCCGACCTAGTCATAGACTGTTCTCTCTGCTACCGCACGGCAAGTGGTACCGGAGCGCCAAGTCTAGGTCCAACAGGTTTCTTAACAGCTTCTACCCCCAAGTCATACGACTCCTGAACAGCTAATCAAATGGCTACCAAGACTATTTGCATTGTCCCACCCCATTTTTTAGGCTGCTGCTACTCTCTGATTATTATCTATGCATAGTCACTTTAACTCGACCTACATGTACATATTACCTCAATTACCTCAATTAACCTGTGCCCCTGCACATTGACTCTGTACTTATACCCCTTGTATGTAACCTCGCTACTGTTATTTTACTGCTTCTCTTTAACTATTTGTTAATTTTATGTTTTACTTATCTATTTTTTTTTTACTTAATACTTATTTTTCTTAAAACTACATTGTTGGTTAAGGGCTTGTAAGTAAGCATTCACTGTAAGGTCTGCGCCTGTTGTATTCGGTGAATGTGACTATTACAATTTGATTTGATTAGGGACCCCTGTTGTAAAAGAATAACGATCCATCTGGCAACATTGGTATTCTCGCGATATGTTCTCAGTGGGTGGGAAAGCCAGAAATATGGCAGCCGTCGTGCTGAGGTCCTGCCGCAAAGGACTTTCTCCTCACATTTTGAAGAATGGAGGAGTCGCTACTATCTTGCCAAAGACTTTGGGAGGTGAGTATGATACTGCAGTTCACAATGTAACGATTTCACTGGAAAATGTATAGGCTACGGAATTATGCCGCGTTCAAATCAACTGGGAACTCGGAATAATACGAGGTCAAATCATTACATCAGTGATGTTCAGCTTGGAAAGTCGGAGTTCTAGAAAGAGGCTCGAGTTATCGAGTTGGAGTTCTGAGTTGGATGACCTTTCAAAATATTTTTCCCAGTTGGCGTTCGTTGTTTTCGAGGTCCCAGTTGTTTGTACGCTCGGAAGTCAGATGTTTCCAGTTGTTTTGAACGCGGCATTAAAAGGTACAGGTGGGGGGAGTGGCAGACGCTGGACCCGTCATCTGAATGTATTGGTTAGCTCGTGCGCATATAAACTGCGCAGCATCTGCGCATATTCTAAGATCTCGCACATTGGTGGTAGGAATACTCTTCCGAGCGGCGCTATACCGGACTGTTCATATGTTGTTGAGATTTGTTAAGGCGCACTCACAAAAAAAAGAAAAGATTATTCAACATGAGCGTGTTTGCAGGGCACAGTTTTCCAGTTTTAAAACGCAGGGTAGCCTAGTTTTTAGACCATACAATTAATGCAAATGCTGGTAAATTAAGTATAGCTTTTATCAAACCATTTAGTTTTAATGTTCTAGATGGTAATGGTATTCTAATGTTCTCTTTCTTGTATTGAGGTAAGTAACACAATTTCCTACTTGCATTGCATCATAGGCTACTCCATATCTGTCTCTGTTCAGTCGGTTTGACTCACTGGTTATGATGTCAACAATGCCTTGCCCCACAGCACTGGCCCAGTTCTATTTTCAAAATATTACATAAGACTGCCATAGCTGATCATTCCTTGCCTTGACTTCATGTTGATTTTATCCTTCAAGAGTATTGCATGAATCACCCATATAAAACCTACAATTTTACAAGACACACTCCATTCTCATCTTTTGCATGAAATAACTGTTTATAAATGTGTGTGTGTGTGTGTCCTACAGGGGTGAGACAGAAGTCCTATGTGCAGTATGTGACAAGGCCAGAGCTCCCTAAGCTGGCCTACCGCAGGGTAAAGGGGAAGAGTCCAGGCGTGGTCTTCCTGCCTGGGTATGGATCCAACATGAACGGCCTGAAAGCTGAGGCCCTGGAGGAGTTCTGCAGGTCACTAGGACATTCATACCTAAGGTACTGTACATTACACGGTCTCCTTAAGGCCAGGCAAATGTAATTTAAGACCCTAAGGCCATACACATGAGGTTCATTACCTGAATAGAGTCCCTAGCCTATACGTTAGGTATGTTATGCAAATAGACCACCCTCTAACGTATGTTACTCAGATTCTGTACTCTCTCTGAATTATTATGCTAGCATAGTACACATTTTGTCAGATGTTTAATTGTATTTCTAACTGTGGTCCTCCAGGCTCATGTTGTGTTTGTGTTTCCCCAGGTTTGACTACACTGGCCATGGGTTATCAGAGGGGGTGTTAACTGACGGGACCATCGGCACCTGGAAGAAGGACGTTCTCTTTGTGTTGGATGAACTAGCAGAGGGCCCACAGGTGAACTAACTCTCTACTGGTGGATCTAGAATCATTTCTATACTTGCCTTTAGATAACCCTCATATCCATATGCATGTATTTATATATGCATTTATTGTGATTCCAATTCGTATTTGATTGGATTTTGGGGAAATTTTTCATGCATGTGTTTAAGAGCTAAAATAATAGTTTGACTTTATAACCCAGTTATAGATCGTCCCATTATAGACCATCCCGATATAACCCAGGTATAGACCTTCCCGTTATAACCCAGTTATAGACCGTCCCATTATAGACCATCCCAATATAACCCAGGTATAGACCGTCCCGTTATAACCCAGTTATAGACCGTTCCGTTATAACCCAGTTATAGACCGTCCCGTTATAGACCGTCCCATTATAACCCAGTTATAGACCGTCCCATTATAACCCAGGTATAGACCGTCCCGTTATAACCGAGGTATAGACCGTACCGTTATAACCAGTTATAGACCGTCCCGTTATAACCCAGGTATAGACCGTCCCGTTATAACCCAGTTATAGACCGTCCCGTTATAGACCGTACCGTTATAACCAGTTATAGACGGTCCCGTTATAGACCGTACCGTTATAACCCAGTTATAGACCGTACCGTTATAACCCAGTTATAGACGTCCCGTTATAACCCAGTTATAGACCGTCCCGTTATAACCCAGGTATAGACCGTCCCGTTATAACCCAGGTATAGACCGTCCCGTTATAACCCAGGTATATACCGTCCCGTTATAACTAGTTATAGACCGTCCCGTTATAACCCAGGTATAGACCGTCCCGTTATAACCCAGTTATAGACCGTCCCGTTATAACCCAGGTATAGACCGTACCGTTATAACCCAGTTATAGACCGTCCCGTTATAACCCAGTTATAGACCGTCCCTTTATAACCCAGGTATGGGCTGTCCCGTTATAGACCGTCCCGCTATAACCCAGGTATAGACCGTCCCGTTATAACCCAGGTATAGACAGTCCCGTTATAACCCAGTTATAGACCGTCCCGTTATAGACCGTCCCGTTATAACCCAGGTATAGACCGTCCCGTTATAACCCAGTTATAGACCGTCCCGTTATAACCCAGTTATAGACCGTCCCGTTATAACCCAGTTATAGACCGTCCCGTTATAACCCAGTTATAGACCGTCCCGTTATAACCCAGTTATAGACTGTCCCATTATAGACCGTCCCGTTATAACCCAGGTATAGACCGTCCCGTTATAGACCGTCCCGTTATAACCCAGGTATAGACTGTCTCGTTATAACCCAGTTATAGACTGTCCCGTTATAGACCGTCCCGTTATAACCCAGGTATAGACCGTCCCGTTATAACCCAGGTATAGACAGTCCCGTTATAACCCAGTTATAGACTGTCCCATTATAGACCGTCCCGTTATAACCCAGGTATAGACCGTCCCATTATAACCCAGGTATAGACCGTCCCGTTATAACCCAGGTATAGACCGTCCCGTTATAACCCAGTTATAGACCGTCCCGTTATAGACCATCCCGTTATAACCCAGGTATAGACCGTTCCGTTATAACCCAGTTATAGACTGTCCCATTATAGACCGTCCCGTAATAACCCAGTTATAGACCGTCCCGTTATAACCCAGGTATATACCGTCCCGTTATAGACCGTCCCGTTATAACCCAGTTATAGACCGTCCCGTTATAACCCAGTTATAGACTGTCCCATTATAGACCGTCCCGTTGTAACCCAGGTATAGACCCTCCTGTTATAACCCAGGTATAGACCGTCCCGTTATAACCCAGGTATAGACCGTCCCGTTATAACCCAGGTATAGACCGTCCCGTTATAGACCGTCCCGTTATAACCCAGGTATAGACCGTCCCGTTATAGACCGTCCCGTTATAACCCAGTTATAGACCGTCCCGTTATAACCCAGTTATAGACCGTCCCGTTATAACCCAGGTATAGACCGTCCCGTTATAGACCGTCCCGTTATAACCCAGGTATAGACCGTACCGTTATAACCCAGTTATAGACCGTCCCGTTATAACACAGTTATAGACCGTCCCGTTATAGACCGTACCGTTATAACCCAGGTATAGACCGTACCGTTATAACCCAGTTATAGACCGTCCCGTTATAACCCAGTTATAGACCGTCCCATTATAGACCGTCCCGTTATAACCCAGGTATAGACCGTCCCGTTATAACCCAGTTATAGACCGTCCCGTTATAGATCGTCCCGTTATAACCCAGGTATAGACCGTCCCGTTATAGACCGTCCCGTTATAACCCAGGTATAGACCGTCCCGTTATAGACCGTCCCGTTATAACCCAGTTATAGACCGTCCCGTTATAACCCAGTTATAGACCGTCCCGTTATAACCCAGGTATAGACCGTCCCGTTATAGACCGTCCCGTTATAACCCAGGTATAGACCGTACCGTTATAACCCAGTTATAGACCGTCCCGTTATAACCCAGTTATAGACCGTCCCGTTATAGACCGTACCGTTATAACCCAGGTATAGACCGTACCGTTATAACCCAGGTATATACCGTCCCGTTATAGACCGTCCCGTTATAACCCAGTTATAGACCGTCCCGTTATAACCCAGTTATAGACTGTCCCATTATAGACCGTCCCGTTGTAACCCAGGTATAGACCCTCCTGTTATAACCCAGGTATAGACCGTCCCGTTATAACCCAGGTATAGACCGTCCCGTTATAACCCAGGTATAGACCGTCCCGTTATAGACCGTCCCGTTATAACCCAGGTATAGACCGTCCCGTTATAGACCGTCCCGTTATAACCCAGTTATAGACCGTCCCGTTATAACCCAGTTATAGACCGTCCCGTTATAACCCAGGTATAGACCGTCCCGTTATAGACCGTCCCGTTATAACCCAGGTATAGACCGTACCGTTATAACCCAGTTATAGACCGTCCCGTTATAACCCAGTTATAGACCCGTCCCGTTATAGACCGTACCGTTATAAACCAGGTATAGACCGTACCGTTATAACCCAGTTATAGACCGTCCCGTTATAACCCAGTTATAGACCGTCCCATTATAGACCGTCCCGTTATAACCCAGGTATAGACCGTCCCGTTATAACCCAGTTATAGACCGTCCCGTTATAGACCGTCCCGTTATAACCCAGGTATAGACCGTCCCGTTATAGACCGTCCCGTTATAACCCAGGTATAGACCGTCCCGTTATAGACCGTCCCGTTATAACCCAGTTATAGACCGTCCCGTTATAACCCAGTTATAGACCGTCCCGTTATAACCCAGGTATAGACCGTCCCGTTATAGACCGTCCCGTTATAACCCAGGTATAGACCGTACCGTTATAACCCAGTTATAGACCGTCCCGTTATAACCCAGTTATAGACCGTCCCGTTATAGACCGTACCGTTATAACCCAGGTATAGACCGTACCGTTATAACCCAGTTATAGACCGTCCCGTTATAACCCAGTTATAGACCGTCCCATTATAGACCGTCCCGTTATAACCCAGGTATAGACCGTCCCGTTATAACCCAGTTATAGACCGTCCCGTTATAGACCGTCCCGTTATAACCCAGGTATAGACCGTCCCGTTATAACCCAGTTATAGACCGTCCCGTTATAGACCGTACCGTTATAACCCAGTTATAGACCGTACCGTTATAACCCAGTTATAGACCGTCCCGATATAACCCAGTTATAGACCGTCCCGTTATAACCCAGGTATAGACCGTCCCGTTATAGACCGTACCGTTATAACCAGTTATAGACGGTCCCGTTATAGACCGTACCGTTATAACCCAGTTATAGACCGTACCGTTATAACCCAGTTATAGACCGTCCCGTTATAACCCAGTTATAGACCGTCCCGTTATAACCCAGGTATAGACCGTCCCGTTATAACCCAGGTATAGACCGTCCCGTTATAACCCAGGTATATACCGTCCCGTTATAACTAGTTATAGACCGTCCCGTTATAACCCAGGTATAGACCGTCCCGTTATAACCCAGTTATAGACCGTCCCGTTATAACCCAGGTATAGACCGTACCGTTATAACCCAGTTATAGACCGTCCCGTTATAACCCAGTTATAGACCGTCCCTTTATAACCCAGGTATGGGCTGTCCCGTTATAGACCGTCCCGTTATAACCCAGGTATAGACCGTCCCGTTATAAACCAGGTATAGACAGTCCCGTTATAACCCAGTTATAGACCGTCCCGTTATAGACCGTCCCGTTATAACCCAGTTATAGACCGTCCCGTTATAACCCAGTTATAGACTGTCCCGTTATAGACCGTCCCGTTATAACCCAGGTATAGACCGTCCCGTTATAGACCGTCCCGTTATAACCCAGGTATAGACTGTCTCGTTATAACCCAGTTATAGACTGTCCCGTTATAGACCGTCCCGTTATAACCCAGGTATAGACCGTCCCGTTATAACCCAGGTATAGACAGTCCCGTTATAACCCAGTTATAGACTGTCCCATTATAGACCGTCCCGTTATAACCCAGGTATAGACCGTCCCATTATAACCCAGGTATAGACCGTCCCGTTATAACCCAGGTATAGACCGTCCCGTTATAACCCAGTTATAGACTGTCCCATTATAGACCGTCCCGTAATAACCCAGTTATAGACCGTCCCGTTATAACCCAGGTATATACCGTCCCGTTATAGACCGTCCCGTTATAACCCAGTTATAGACCGTCCCGTTATAACCCAGTTATAGACTGTCCCATTATAGACCGTCCCGTTGTAACCCAGGTATAGACCCTCCTGTTATAACCCAGGTATAGACCGTCCCGTTATAACCCAGGTATAGACGGTCCCGTTATAACCCAGGTATAGACCGTCCCGTTATAGACCGTCCCGTTATAACCCAGGTATAGACCGTCCCGTTATAGACCGTCCCGTTATAACCCAGTTATAGACCGTCCCGTTATAACCCAGTTATAGACCGTCCCGTTATAACCCAGGTATAGACCGTCCCGTTATAGACCGTCCCGTTATAACCCAGGTATAGACCGTACCGTTATAACCCAGTTATAGACCGTCCCGTTATAACCCAGTTATAGACCGTCCCGTTATAGACCGTACCGTTATAACCCAGGTATAGACCGTACCGTTATAACCCAGTTATAGACCGTCCCGTTATAACCCAGTTATAGACCGTCCCATTATAGACCGTCCCGTTATAACCCAGGTATAGACCGTCCCGTTATAACCCAGTTATAGACCGTCCCGTTATAGACCGTCCCGTTATAACCCAGGTATAGACCGTCCCGTTATAACCCAGTTATAGACTGTCCCTTTATAGACCGTCCCGTTATAACCCAGGTATAGACCGTCCCGTTATAACCCAGTTATAGACCGTCCCGTTATAGACCGTACCGTTATAACCCAGTTATAGACCGTACCGTTATAACCCAGTTATAGACCGTCCCGATATAACCCAGTTATAGACCGTCCCGTTATAACCCAGGTATAGACCGTCCCGTTATAACCCAGTTATATACCGTCCCATTATAACCCAGGTATAGACCGTCCCGTTATAACCCAGGTATAGACCGTCCCGTTATAACCCAGTTATAGACCGTCCCGTTATAGACCGTCCCGTTATAACCCAGGTATAGACCCTCCTGTTATAACCCAGGTATAGACCCTCCTGTTATAACCCAGTTATAGACCCTCCTGTTATAACCCAGTTATAGACCCTCCTGTTATAACCCAGGTATAGACCCTTGTGTTATAACCCAGTTATAGACCGTCCCGTTATAGACCGTCCCGTTATAACCCAGGTATAGACCGTCCCGTTATAACCCAGGTATAGACCGTACCGTTATAACCAGTTGTAGACCGTCCCGTTATAACCCAGTTATAGACCGTCCCGTTATAACCCAGGTATAGACCGTCCCATTGTAACCCAGGTATAGACCGTCCCATTATAGACCGTCCCGTTATAACCCAGGTATAGACCGTCCCGTTATAACCCAGGTATAGACCCTCCTGTTATAACCCAGTTATAGACCATCCCGTTATAACCCAGGTATAGACCGTCCCGTTATAACCCAGGTATAGACCGTCCCGTTATAGACGTCCCGTTATAACCCAGGTATAGACCGTCCCGTTATAACCCAGGTATAGACCGTCCCGTTATAACCCTGTTATGGACCGTACCATTATAGACCGTCCCGTTATAACCCAGTTATAGACCCTTGTGTTATAACCCAGGTATAGACCGTCCCGTTATAGACCGTCCCGTTATAACCCAGGTATAGACCGTCCCGTTATAACCCAGTTATAGACCGTCCCGTTATAACCCAATTATAGACCGTCCCGTTATAACCCAGTTATAGACGTCCCGTTATAGACCGTCCCGTTATAACCCAATTATAGACCCTCCTGTTATAACCCAGTTATAGACCGTCCCGTTATAGACCGTCCCGTTATAACCCAGGTATAGACCGTCCCGTTATAACCCAGTTATAGACTGTCCCATTATAGACCGTCCCGTTATAACCCAGGTATAGACCCTCCTGTTATAACCCAGTTATAGACCGTCCCGTTATAGACCGTCCCGTTATAACCCAGGTATAGACCGTCCCGTTATAACCCAGTTATATACCGTCCCGTTATAACCCAGGTATAGACCCTCCTGTTATAACCCAGGTATAGACCCTCCTGTTATAACCCAATTATAGACCGTCCCGTTATAACCCAGGTATAGACCGTCCCGTTATAACCCAGGTATAGACCGTCCCGTTATAACCCAGTTATAGACCGTCCCGTTATAACCCAGGTATAGACCGTCCCGTTATAACCCAGTTATAGACCGTCCCGTTATAACCCAGGTATAGACCGTCCCGTTATAACCCAGTTATATACCGTCCCGTTATAACCCAGTTATATACCGTCCCGTTATAACCCAGTTATAGACCCTCCTGTTATAACCCAGGTATAGACCGTCCCGTTATAACCCAGGTATAGACCGTCCCGTTATAACCCAGTTATAGACCATCCCGTTATAACCCAGGTATAGACCGTCCCGTTATAACCCAGGTATAGACCGTCCCGTTATAACCCAGTTATAGACCGTCCCGTTATAGACCGTCCCGTTATAACCCAGGTATAGACCCTCTTGTTATAACCCATGTATAGACCCTCCTGTTATAACCCAGTTATAGACCCTCCTGTTATAACCCAGGTATAGACCCTTGTGTTATAACCCAGTTATAGACCGTCCCGTTATAGACCGTCCCGTTATAACCCAGGTATAGACCGTCCCGTTATAACCCAGGTATAGACCGTACCGTTATAACCAGTTGTAGACCGTCCCGTTATAACCCAGTTATAGACCGTCCCGTTATAACCCAGGTATAGACCGTCCCATTGTAACCCAGGTATAGACCGTCCCATTATAGACCGTCCCGTTATAACCCAGGTATAGACCGTCCCGTTATAACCCAGTTATAGACCGTCCCGTTATAGACCGTCCCGTTATAACCCAGGTATAGACCCTCCTGTTATAACCCATGTTTAGACCCTCCTGTTATAACCCAGTTATAGACCCTCCTGTTATAACCCAGGTATAGACCCTTGTGTTATAACCCAGTTATAGACCGTCCCGTTATAGACCGTCCCGTTATAACCCAGGTATAGACCGTCCCGTTATAACCCAGGTATAGACCGTACCGTTATAACCAGTTGTAGACCGTCCCGTTATAACCCAGTTATAGACCGTCCCGTTATAACCCAGGTATAGACCGTCCCATTGTAACCCAGGTATAGACCGTCCCATTATAGACCGTCCCGTTATAACCCAGGTATAGACCGTCCCGTTATAACCCAGTTATAGACCGTCCCGTTATAGACCGTCCCGTTATAACCCAGGTATAGACCCTCCTGTTATAACCCATGTATAGACCCTCCTGTTATAACCCAGTTATAGACCCTCCTGTTATAACCCAGGTATAGACCCTTGTGTTATAACCCAGTTATAGACCGTCCCGTTATAGACCGTCCCGTTATAACCCAGGTATAGACCGTCCCGTTATAACCCAGGTATAGACCGTACCGTTATAACCAGTTGTAGACCGTCCCGTTATAACCCAGTTATAGACCGTCCCGTTATAACCCAGGTATAGACCGTCCCATTGTAACCCAGGTATAGACCGTCCCATTATAGACCGTCCCGTTATAACCCAGGTATAGACCGTCCCGTTATAACCCAGGTATAGACCGTCCCGTTATAACCCAGGTATAGACCCTCCTGTTATAACCCAGTTATAGACCATCCCGTTATAACCCAGGTATAGACCGTCCCGTTATAACCCAGGTATAGACTGTCCCGTTATAACCCAGTTATAGTCCGTCCCGTTATAGACCGTCCCGTTATAACCCAGGTATAGACCGTCCCGTTATAACCCAGTTATAGACTGTCCCATTATAGACCGTCCCGTTATAACCCAGTTATAGACCCTTGTGTTATAACCCAGGTATAGACCGTCCCGTTATAGACGTCCCGTTATAACCCAGGTATAGACCGTCCCGTTATAACCCAGTTATAGACCGTCCCGTTATAACCCAGTTATAGACCGTCCCGTTATAACCCAATTATAGACCGTCCCGTTATAACCCAGTTATAGACCGTCCCGTTATAGACCGTCCCGTTATAACCCAATTATAGACCCTCCTGTTATAACCCAGTTATAGACCGTCCCGTTATAGACCGTCCCGTTATAACCCAGGTATAGACCGTCCCGTTATAACCCAGTTATAGACTGTCCCATTATAGACCGTCCCGTTATAACCCAGGTATAGACCCTCCTGTTATAACCCAGGTATAGACCCTCCTGTTATAACCCAGTTATAGACCGTCCCGTTATAGACCGTCCCGTTATAACCCAGGTATAGACCGTCCCGTTATAACCCAGTTATAGACCATCCCGTTATAACCCAGTTATAGACCGTCCCGTTATAACCCAGGTATAGACCGTCCCGTTATAACCCAGGTATAGACCGTCCCGTTATAACCCAGTTATAGACCGTCCCGTTATAGACCGTCCCGTTATAACCCAGGTATAGACCCTCCTGTTATAACCCATGTATAGACCCTCCTGTTATAACCCAGTTATAGACCCTCCTGTTATAACCCAGGTATAGACCCTTGTGTTATAACCCAGTTATAGACCGTCCCGTTATAGACCGTCCCGTTATAACCCAGGTATAGACCGTCCCGTTATAACCCAGGTATAGACCGTACCGTTATAACCAGTTGTAGACCGTCCCGTTATAACCCAGTTATAGACCGTCCCGTTATAACCCAGGTATAGACCGTCCCATTGTAACCCAGGTATAGACCGTCCCATTATAGACCGTCCCGTTATAACCCAGGTATAGACCGTCCCGTTATAACCCAGGTATAGACCCTCCTGTTATAACCCAGTTATAGACCATCCCGTTATAACCCAGGTATAGACCGTCCCGTTATAACCCAGGTATAGACCGTCCCGTTATAGACGTCCCGTTATAACCCAGGTATAGACCGTCCCGTTATAACCCAGGTATAGACCGTCCCGTTATAACCCTGTTATGGACTGTCCCATTATAGACCGTCCCGTTATAACCCAGTTATAGACCCTTGTGTTATAACCCAGGTATAGACCGTCCCGTTATAGACCGTCCCGTTATAACCCAGGTATAGACCGTCCCGTTATAACCCAGTTATAGACCGTCCCGTTATAACCCAATTATAGACCGTCCCGTTATAACCCAGTTATAGACGTCCCGTTATAGACCGTCCCGTTATAACCCAATTATAGACCCTCCTGTTATAACCCAGTTATAGACCGTCCCGTTATAGATCGTCCCGTTATAACCCAGGTATAGACCGTCCCGTTATAACCCAGTTATAGACTGTCCCATTATAGACCGTCCCGTTATAACCCAGGTATAGACCCTCCTGTTATAACCCAGTTATAGACCGTCCCGTTATAGACCGTCCCGTTATAACCCAGGTATAGACCGTCCCGTTATAACCCAGTTATATACCGTCCCGTTATAACCCAGTTATAGACCCTCCTGTTATAACCCAGGTATAGACCCTCCTGTTATAACCCAATTATAGACCGTCCCGTTATAACCCAGGTATAGACCGTCCCGTTATAACCCAGGTATAGACCGTCCCGTTATAACCCAGGTATAGACCATCCCGTTATAACCCAGGTATAGACCGTCCCGTTATAACCCAGGTATAGACCGTCCCGTTATAACCCAGTTATAGACCATCCCGTTATAACCCAGTTATAGACCGTCCCGTTATAACCCAGGTATAGACCGTCCCGTTATAACCCAGTTATAGACCGTCCCGTTATAGACCGTCCCGTTATAACCCAGGTATAGACCCTCCTGTTATAACCCATGTATAGACCCTCCTGTTATAACCCAGTTATAGACCCTCCTGTTATAACCCAGGTATAGACCGTCCCGTTATAACCCAGGTATAGACCGTCCCGTTATAACCCAGGTATAGACCGTCCCGTTATAACCCAGGTATAGACCGTCCCGTTATAACCCAGTTATAGACCATCCCGTTATAACCCAGTTATAGACCGTCCCGTTATAACCCAGGTATAGACCGTCCCGTTATAACCCAGGTATAGACCGTCCCGTTATAACCCAGTTATAGACCGTCCCG
The DNA here is from genome assembly GCF_002021735.2 of Oncorhynchus kisutch. NCBI lineage: Eukaryota > Metazoa > Chordata > Actinopteri > Salmoniformes > Salmonidae > Oncorhynchus > Oncorhynchus kisutch. The sequence goes on along the minus strand of NC_034191.2, from coordinate 69,740,828 downwards.
TTATAGACCGTCCCGTTATAACCCAGGTATAGACCCTCCTGTTATAACCCAGTTATAGGCCCTCCTGTTATAACCCAGGTATAGACCCTTGTGTTATAACCCAGTTATAGACCGTCCCGTTATAGACCGTCCCGTTATAACCCAGGTATAGACCGTCCTTTTATAACCCAGGTATAGACCGTACCGTTATAACCAGTTGTAGACCGTCCCGTTATAACCCAGTTATAGACCGTCCCGTTATAACCCAGGTATAGACCGTCCCATTGTAACCCAGGTATAGACCGTCCCATTATAGACCGTCCCGTTATAACCCAGGTATAGACCGTCCCGTTATAACCCAGTTATAGACCGTCCCGTTATAGACCGTCCCGTTATAACCCAGGTATAGACCCTCCTGTTATAACCCATGTATAGACCCTCCTGTTATAACCCAGTTATAGACCCTCCTGTTATAACCCAGGTATAGACCCTTGTGTTATAACCCAGTTATAGACCGTCCCGTTATAGACCGTCCCGTTATAACCCAGGTATAGACCGTCCCGTTATAACCCAGGTATAGACCGTACCGTTATAACCAGTTGTAGACCGTCCCGTTATAACCCAGTTATAGACCGTCCCGTTATAACCCAGGTATAGACCGTCCCATTGTAACCCAGGTATAGACCGTCCCATTATAGACCGTCCCGTTATAACCCAGGTATAGACCGTCCCGTTATAACCCAGTTATAGACCGTCCCGTTATAGACCGTCCCGTTATAACCCAGGTATAGACCCTCCTGTTATAACCCATGTATAGACCCTCCTGTTATAACCCAGTTATAGACCCTCCTGTTATAACCCAGGTATAGACCCTTGTGTTATAACCCAGTTATAGACCGTCCCGTTATAGACCGTCCCGTTATAACCCAGGTATAGACCGTCCCGTTATAACCCAGGTATAGACCGTACCGTTATAACCAGTTGTAGACCGTCCCGTTATAACCCAGTTATAGACCGTCCCGTTATAACCCAGGTATAGACCGTCCCATTGTAACCCAGGTATAGACCGTCCCATTATAGACCGTCCCGTTATAACCCAGGTATAGACCGTCCCGTTATAACCCAGGTATAGACCGTCCCGTTATAACCCAGTTATAGACTGTCCCTTTATAGACCGTCCCGTTATAACCCAGGTATAGACCGTCCCGTTATAACCCAGTTATAGACCGTCCCGTTATAGACCGTACCGTTATAACCCAGTTATAGACCGTACCGTTATAACCCAGTTATAGACCGTCCCGATATAACCCAGTTATAGACCGTCCCGTTATAACCCAGGTATAGACCGTCCCGTTATAACCCAGTTATATACCGTCCCATTATAACCCAGGTATAGACCGTCCCGTTATAACCCAGGTATAGACCGTCCCGTTATAACCCAGTTATAGACCGTCCCGTTATAGACCGTCCCGTTATAACCCAGGTATAGACCCTCCTGTTATAACCCAGGTATAGACCCTCCTGTTATAACCCAGTTATAGACCCTCCTGTTATAACCCAGTTATAGACCCTCCTGTTATAACCCAGGTATAGACCCTTGTGTTATAACCCAGTTATAGACCGTCCCGTTATAGACCGTCCCGTTATAACCCAGGTATAGACCGTCCCGTTATAACCCAGGTATAGACCGTACCGTTATAACCAGTTGTAGACCGTCCCGTTATAACCCAGTTATAGACCGTCCCGTTATAACCCAGGTATAGACCGTCCCATTGTAACCCAGGTATAGACCGTCCCATTATAGACCGTCCCGTTATAACCCAGGTATAGACCGTCCCGTTATAACCCAGGTATAGACCCTCCTGTTATAACCCAGTTATAGACCATCCCGTTATAACCCAGGTATAGACCGTCCCGTTATAACCCAGGTATAGACCGTCCCGTTATAGACGTCCCGTTATAACCCAGGTATAGACCGTCCCGTTATAACCCAGGTATAGGACCGTCCCGTTATAACCCTGTTATGGACCGTACCATTATAGACCGTCCCGTTATAACCCAGTTATAGACCCTTGTGTTATAACCCAGGTATAGACCGTCCCGTTATAGACCGTCCCGTTATAACCCAGGTATAGACCGTCCCGTTATAACCCAGGTATAGACCGTCCCGTTATAACCCAGTTATAGACCGTCCCGTTATAACCCAATTATAGACCGTCCCGTTATAACCCAGTTATAGACGTCCCGTTATAGACCGTCCCGTTATAACCCAATTATAGACCCTCCTGTTATAACCCAGTTATAGACCGTCCCGTTATAGACCGTCCCGTTATAACCCAGGTATAGACCGTCCCGTTATAACCCAGTTATAGACTGTCCCATTATAGACCGTCCCGTTATAACCCAGGTATAGACCCTCCTGTTATAACCCAGTTATAGACCGTCCCGTTATAGACCGTCCCGTTATAACCCAGGTATAGACCGTCCCGTTATAACCCAGTTATATACCGTCCCGTTATAACCCAGGTATAGACCCTCCTGTTATAACCCAGGTATAGACCCTCCTGTTATAACCCAATTATAGACCGTCCCGTTATAACCCAGGTATAGACCGTCCCGTTATAACCCAGGTATAGACCGTCCCGTTATAACCCAGTTATAGACCGTCCCGTTATAACCCAGGTATAGACCGTCCCGTTATAACCCAGTTATAGACCGTCCCGTTATAACCCAGGTATAGACCGTCCCGTTATAACCCAGTTATATACCGTCCCGTTATAACCCAGTTATATACCGTCCCGTTATAACCCAGTTATAGACCCTCCTGTTATAACCCAGGTATAGACCGTCCCGTTATAACCCAGGTATAGACCGTCCCGTTATAACCCAGTTATAGACCATCCCGTTATAACCCAGGTATAGACCGTCCCGTTATAACCCAGGTATAGACCGTCCCGTTATAACCCAGTTATAGACCGTCCCGTTATAGACCGTCCCGTTATAACCCAGGTATAGACCCTCTTGTTATAACCCATGTATAGACCCTCCTGTTATAACCCAGTTATAGACCCTCCTGTTATAACCCAGGTATAGACCCTTGTGTTATAACCCAGTTATAGACCGTCCCGTTATAGACCGTCCCGTTATAACCCAGGTATAGACCGTCCCGTTATAACCCAGGTATAGACCGTACCGTTATAACCAGTTGTAGACCGTCCCGTTATAACCCAGTTATAGACCGTCCCGTTATAACCCAGGTATAGACCGTCCCATTGTAACCCAGGTATAGACCGTCCCATTATAGACCGTCCCGTTATAACCCAGGTATAGACCGTCCCGTTATAACCCAGTTATAGACCGTCCCGTTATAGACCGTCCCGTTATAACCCAGGTATAGACCCTCCTGTTATAACCCATGTTTAGACCCTCCTGTTATAACCCAGTTATAGACCCTCCTGTTATAACCCAGGTATAGACCCTTGTGTTATAACCCAGTTATAGACCGTCCCGTTATAGACCGTCCCGTTATAACCCAGGTATAGACCGTCCCGTTATAACCCAGGTATAGACCGTACCGTTATAACCAGTTGTAGACCGTCCCGTTATAACCCAGTTATAGACCGTCCCGTTATAACCCAGGTATAGACCGTCCCATTGTAACCCAGGTATAGACCGTCCCATTATAGACCGTCCCGTTATAACCCAGGTATAGACCGTCCCGTTATAACCCAGTTATAGACCGTCCCGTTATAGACCGTCCCGTTATAACCCAGGTATAGACCCTCCTGTTATAACCCATGTATAGACCCTCCTGTTATAACCCAGTTATAGACCCTCCTGTTATAACCCAGGTATAGACCCTTGTGTTATAACCCAGTTATAGACCGTCCCGTTATAGACCGTCCCGTTATAACCCAGGTATAGACCGTCCCGTTATAACCCAGGTATAGACCGTACCGTTATAACCAGTTGTAGACCGTCCCGTTATAACCCAGTTATAGACCGTCCCGTTATAACCCAGGTATAGACCGTCCCATTGTAACCCAGGTATAGACCGTCCCATTATAGACCGTCCCGTTATAACCCAGGTATAGACCGTCCCGTTATAACCCAGGTATAGACCGTCCCGTTATAACCCAGGTATAGACCCTCCTGTTATAACCCAGTTATAGACCATCCCGTTATAACCCAGGTATAGACCGTCCCGTTATAACCCAGGTATAGACTGTCCCGTTATAACCCAGTTATAGTCCGTCCCGTTATAGACCGTCCCGTTATAACCCAGGTATAGACCGTCCCGTTATAACCCAGTTATAGACTGTCCCATTATAGACCGTCCCGTTATAACCCAGTTATAGACCCTTGTGTTATAACCCAGGTATAGACCGTCCCGTTATAGACGTCCCGTTATAACCCAGGTATAGACCGTCCCGTTATAACCCAGTTATAGACCGTCCCGTTATAACCCAGTTATAGACCGTCCCGTTATAACCCAATTATAGACCGTCCCGTTATAACCCAGTTATAGACCGTCCCGTTATAGACCGTCCCGTTATAACCCAATTATAGACCCTCCTGTTATAACCCAGTTATAGACCGTCCCGTTATAGACCGTCCCGTTATAACCCAGGTATAGACCGTCCCGTTATAACCCAGTTATAGACTGTCCCATTATAGACCGTCCCGTTATAACCCAGGTATAGACCCTCCTGTTATAACCCAGGTATAGACCCTCCTGTTATAACCCAGTTATAGACCGTCCCGTTATAGACCGTCCCGTTATAACCCAGGTATAGACCGTCCCGTTATAACCCAGTTATAGACCATCCCGTTATAACCCAGTTATAGACCGTCCCGTTATAACCCAGGTATAGACCGTCCCGTTATAACCCAGGTATAGACCGTCCCGTTATAACCCAGTTATAGACCGTCCCGTTATAGACCGTCCCGTTATAACCCAGGTATAGACCCTCCTGTTATAACCCATGTATAGACCCTCCTGTTATAACCCAGTTATAGACCCTCCTGTTATAACCCAGGTATAGACCCTTGTGTTATAACCCAGTTATAGACCGTCCCGTTATAGACCGTCCCGTTATAACCCAGGTATAGACCGTCCCGTTATAACCCAGGTATAGACCGTACCGTTATAACCAGTTGTAGACCGTCCCGTTATAACCCAGTTATAGACCGTCCCGTTATAACCCAGGTATAGACCGTCCCATTGTAACCCAGGTATAGACCGTCCCATTATAGACCGTCCCGTTATAACCCAGGTATAGACCGTCCCGTTATAACCCAGGTATAGACCCTCCTGTTATAACCCAGTTATAGACCATCCCGTTATAACCCAGGTATAGACCGTCCCGTTATAACCCAGATATAGACCGTCCCGTTATAGACGTCCCGTTATAACCCAGGTATAGACCGTCCCGTTATAACCCAGGTATAGACCGTCCCGTTATAACCCTGTTATGGACTGTCCCATTATAGACCGTCCCGTTATAACCCAGTTATAGACCCTTGTGTTATAACCCAGGTATAGACCGTCCCGTTATAGACCGTCCCGTTATAACCCAGGTATAGACCGTCCCGTTATAACCCAGTTATAGACCGTCCCGTTATAACCCAATTATAGACCGTCCCGTTATAACCCAGTTATAGACGTCCCGTTATAGACCGTCCCGTTATAACCCAATTATAGACCCTCCTGTTATAACCCAGTTATAGACCGTCCCGTTATAGATCGTCCCGTTATAACCCAGGTATAGACCGTCCCGTTATAACCCAGTTATAGACTGTCCCATTATAGACCGTCCCGTTATAACCCAGGTATAGACCCTCCTGTTATAACCCAGTTATAGACCGTCCCGTTATAGACCGTCCCGTTATAACCCAGGTATAGACCGTCCCGTTATAACCCAGTTATATACCGTCCCGTTATAACCCAGTTATAGACCCTCCTGTTATAACCCAGGTATAGACCCTCCTGTTATAACCCAATTATAGACCGTCCCGTTATAACCCAGGTATAGACCGTCCCGTTATAACCCAGGTATAGACCGTCCCGTTATAACCCAGGTATAGACCATCCCGTTATAACCCAGGTATAGACCGTCCCGTTATAACCCAGGTATAGACCGTCCCGTTATAACCCAGTTATAGACCATCCCGTTATAACCCAGTTATAGACCGTCCCGTTATAACCCAGGTATAGACCGTCCCGTTATAACCCAGTTATAGACCGTCCCGTTATAGACCGTCCCGTTATAACCCAGGTATAGACCCTCCTGTTATAACCCATGTATAGACCCTCCTGTTATAACCCAGTTATAGACCCTCCTGTTATAACCCAGGTATAGACCGTCCCGTTATAACCCAGGTATAGACCGTCCCGTTATAACCCAGGTATAGACCGTCCCGTTATAACCCAGGTATAGACCGTCCCGTTATAACCCAGTTATAGACCATCCCGTTATAACCCAGTTATAGACCGTCCCGTTATAACCCAGGTATAGACCGTCCCGTTATAACCCAGGTATAGACCGTCCCGTTATAACCCAGTTATAGACCGTCCCGTTATAGACCGTCCCGTTATAACCCAGGTATAGACCCTCCTGTTATAACCCATGTATAGACCCTCCTGTTATAACCCAGTTATAGGCCCTCCTGTTATAACCCAGGTATAGACCCTTGTGTTATAACCCAGTTATAGACCGTCCCGTTATAGACCGTCCCGTTATAACCCAGGTATAGACCGTCCCGTTATAACCCAGGTATAGACCGTACCGTTATAACCAGTTGTAGACCGTCCCGTTATAACCCAGTTATAGACCGTCCCGTTATAACCCAGGTATAGACCGTCCCATTGTAACCCAGGTATAGACCGTCCCATTATAGACCGTCCCGTTATAACCCAGGTATAGACCGTCCCGTTATAACCCAGTTATAGACCGTCCCGTTATAGACCGTCCCGTTATAACCCAGGTATAGACCCTCCTGTTATAACCCATGTATAGACCCTCCTGTTATAACCCAGTTATAGACCCTCCTGTTATAACCCAGGTATAGACCCTTGTGTTATAACCCAGTTATAGACCGTCCCGTTATAGACCGTCCCGTTATAACCCAGGTATAGACCGTCCCGTTATAACCCAGGTATAGACCGTACCGTTATAACCAGTTGTAGACCGTCCCGTTAAAACCCAGTTATAGACCGTCCCGTTATAACCCAGGTATAGACCGTCCCATTGTAACCCAGGTATAGACCGTCCCATTATAGACCGTCCCGTTATAACCCAGGTATAGACCGTCCCGTTATAACCCAGTTATAGACCGTCCCGTTATAGACCGTCCCGTTATAACCCAGGTATAGACCCTCCTGTTATAACCCATGTATAGACCCTCCTGTTATAACCCAGTTATAGACCCTCCTGTTATAACCCAGGTATAGACCCTTGTGTTATAACCCAGTTATAGACCGTCCCGTTATAGACCGTCCCGTTATAACCCAGGTATAGACCGTCCCGTTATAACCCAGGTATAGACCGTACCGTTATAACCAGTTGTAGACCGTCCCGTTATAACCCAGTTATAGACCGTCCCGTTATAACCCAGGTATAGACCGTCCCATTGTAACCCAGGTATAGACCGTCCCATTATAGACCGTCCCGTTATAACCCAGGTATAGACCGTCCCGTTATAACCCAGGTATAGACCGTCCCGTTATAACCCAGGTATAGACCCTCCTGTTATAACCCAGTTATAGACCATCCCGTTATAACCCAGGTATAGACCGTCCCGTTATAACCCAGGTATAGACCGTCCCGTTATAACCCAGTTATAGTCCGTCCCGTTATAGACCGTCCCGTTATAACCCAGGTATAGACCGTCCCGTTATAACCCAGTTATAGACCCTTGTGTTATAACCCAGGTATAGACCGTCCCGTTATAGACGTCCCGTTATAACCCAGGTATAGACCGTCCCGTTATAACCCAGTTATAGACTGTCCCGTTATAACCCAATTATAGACCGTCCCGTTATAACCCAGTTATAGACCGTCCCGTTATAGACCGTCCCGTTATAACCCAATTATAGACCCTCCTGTTATAACCCAGTTATAGACCGTCCCGTTATAGACCGTCCCGTTATAACCCAGGTATAGACCGTCCCGTTATAACCCAGTTATAGACTGTCCCATTATAGACCGTCCCGTTATAACCCAGGTATAGACCCTCCTGTTATAACCCAGGTATAGACCCTCCTGTTATAACCCAGTTATAGACCCTCCTGTTATAACCCAGGTATAGACCCTTGTGTTATAACCCAGTTATAGACCGTCCCGTTATAGACCGTCCCGTTATAACCCAGGTATAGACCGTCCCGTTATAACCCAGGTATAGACCGTACCGTTATAACCAGTTGTAGACCGTCCCGTTATAACCCAGTTATAGACCGTCCCGTTATAACCCAGGTATAGACCGTCCCATTGTAACCCAGGTATAGACCGTCCCATTATAGACCGTCCCGTTATAACCCAGGTATAGACCGTCCCGTTATAACCCAGGTATAGACCGTCCCGTTATAACCCAGGTATAGACCCTCCTGTTATAACCCAGTTATAGACCATCCCGTTATAACCCAGGTATAGACCGTCCCGTTATAACCCAGGTATAGACCGTCCCGTTATAACCCAGTTATAGTCCGTCCCGTTATAGACCGTCCCGTTATAACCCAGGTATAGACCGTCCCGTTATAACCCAGTTATAGACCCTTGTGTTATAACCCAGGTATAGACCGTCCCGTTATAGACGTCCCGTTATAACCCAGGTATAGACCGTCCCGTTATAACCCAGTTATAGACCGTCCCGTTATAACCCAATTATAGACCGTCCCGTTATAACCCAGTTATAGACCGTCCCGTTATAGACCGTCCCGTTATAACCCAATTATAGACCCTCCTGTTATAACCCAGTTATAGACCGTCCCGTTATAGACCGTCCCGTTATAACCCAGGTATAGACCGTCCCGTTATAACCCAGTTATAGACTGTCCCATTATAGACCGTCCCGTTATAACCCAGGTATAGACCCTCCTGTTATAACCCAGGTATAGACCCTCCTGTTATAACCCAGTTATAGACCGTCCCGTTATAGACCGTCCCGTTATAACCCAGGTATAGACCGTCCCGTTATAACCCAGTTATATACCGTCCCGTTATAACCCAGGTATAGACCCTCCTGTTATAACCCAGGTATAGACCCTCCTGTTATAACCCAATTATAGACCGTCCCGTTATAACCCAGGTATAGACCGTCCCGTTATAACCCAGGTATAGACCGTCCCGTTATAACCCAGTTATAGACCGTCCCGTTATAACCCAGTTATAGACCGTCCCGTTATAACCCAGGTATAGACCGTCCCGTTATAACCCAGGTATAGACCGTCCCGTTATAACCCAGTTATAGACCGTCCCGTTATAGACCGTCCCGTTATAACCCAGGTATAGACCCTCCTGTTATAACCCATGTATAGACCCTCCTGTTATAACCCAGTTATAGACCCTCCTGTTATAACCCAGGTATAGACCCTTGTGTTATAACCCAGTTATAGACCGTCCCGTTATAGACCGTCCCGTTATAACCCAGGTATAGACCGTCCCGTTATAACCCAGGTATAGACCGTCCCGTTATAACCCAGGTATAGACCGTCCCGTTATAACCCAGTTATAGACCGTCCCGTTATAGACCGTCCCGTTATAACCCAGGTATAGACCCTCCTGTTATAACCCATGTATAGACCCTCCTGTTATAACCCAGTTATAGACCCTCCTGTTATAACCCAGGTATAGACCCTTGTGTTATAACCCAGTTATAGACCGTCCCGTTATAGACCGTCCCGTTATAACCCAGGTATAGACCGTCCCGTTATAACCCAGGTATAGACCGTACCGTTATAACCAGTTGTAGACCGTCCCGTTATAACCCAGTTATAGACCGTCCCGTTATAACCCAGGTATAGACCGTCCCATTGTAACCCAGGTATAGACCGTCCCATTATAGACCGTCCCGTTATAACCCAGGTATAGACCGTCCCGTTATAACCCAGTTATAGACCGTCCCGTTATAGACCGTCCCGTTATAACCCAGGTATAGACCCTCCTGTTATAACCCATGTATAGACCCTCCTGTTATAACCCAGTTATAGACCCTCCTGTTATAACCCAGGTATAGACCCTTGTGTTATAACCCAGTTATAGACCGTCCCGTTATAGACCGTCCCGTTATAACCCAGGTATAGACCGTCCCGTTATAACCCAGGTATAGACCGTACCGTTATAACCAGTTGTAGACCGTCCCGTTATAACCCAGTTATAGACCGTCCCGTTATAACCCAGGTATAGACCGTCCCATTGTAACCCAGGTATAGACCGTCCCATTATAGACCGTCCCGTTATAACCCAGGTATAGACCGTCCCGTTATAACCCAGTTATAGACCGTCCCGTTATAGACCGTCCCGTTATAACCCAGGTATAGACCCTCCTGTTATAACCCATGAATAGACCCTCCTGTTATAACCCAGTTATAGACCCTCCTGTTATAACCCAGGTATAGACCCTTGTGTTATAACCCAGTTATAGACCGTCCCGTTATAGACCGTCCCGTTATAACCCAGGTATAGACCGTCCCGTTATAACCCAGGTATAGACCGTACCGTTATAACCAGTTGTAGACCGTCCCGTTATAACCCAGTTATAGACCGTCCCGTTATAACCCAGGTATAGACCGTCCCATTGTAACCCAGGTATAGACCGTCCCATTATAGACCGTCCCGTTATAACCCAGGTATAGACCGTCCCGTTATAACCCAGGTATAGACCGTCCCGTTATAACCCAGGTATAGACCCTCCTGTTATAACCCAGTTATAGACCATCCCGTTATAACCCAGGTATAGACCGTCCCGTTATAACCCAGGTATAGACCGTCCCGTTATAACCCAGTTATAGTCCGTCCCGTTATAGACCGTCCCGTTATAACCCAGGTATAGACCGTCCCGTTATAACCCAGTTATAGACCCTTGTGTTATAACCCAGGTATAGACCGTCCCGTTATAGACGTCCCGTTATAACCCAGGTATAGACCGTCCCGTTATAACCCAGTTATAGACCGTCCCGTTATAACCCAATTATAGACCGTCCCGTTATAACCCAGTTATAGACCGTCCCGTTATAGACCGTCCCGTTATAACCCAATTATAGACCCTCCTGTTATAACCCAGTTATAGACCGTCCCGTTATAGACCGTCCCGTTATAACCCAGGTATAGACCGTCCCGTTATAACCCAGTTATAGACTGTCCCATTATAGACCGTCCCGTTATAACCCAGGTATAGACCCTCCTGTTATAACCCAGGTATAGACCCTCCTGTTATAACCCAGTTATAGACCGTCCCGTTATAGACCGTCCCGTTATAACCCAGGTATAGACCGTCCCGTTATAACCCAGTTATATACCGTCCCGTTATAACCCAGGTATAGACCCTCCTGTTATAACCCAGGTATAGACCCTCCTGTTATAACCCAATTATAGACCGTCCCGTTATAACCCAGGTATAGACCGTCCCGTTATAACCCAGGTATAGACCGTCCCGTTATAACCCAGTTATAGACCGTCCCGTTATAACCCAGGTATAGACCGTCCCGTTATAACCCAGTTATAGACCGTCCCGTTATAACCCAGGTATAGACCGTCCCGTTATAACCCAGTTATATACCGTCCCGTTATAACCCAGTTATAGACCCTCCTGTTATAACCCAGGTATAGACCCTCCTGTTATAACCCAGGTATAGACCCTCCTGTTATAACCCAATTATAGACCGTCCCGTTATAACCCAGGTATAGACCGTCCCGTTATAACCCAGGTATAGACCGTCCCGTTATAACCCAGTTATAGACCGTCCCGTTATAACCCAGGTATAGACCGTCCCGTTATAACCCAGTTATAGACCGTCCCGTTATAACCCAGGTATAGACCGTCCCGTTATAACCCAGTTATAGAACGTCCCGTTATAACCCAGTTATAGAACGTCCCGTTATAACCCAGTTATAGAACGTTCCTTCAATGACATTGATATTTAAAAATATGTTCTGTCAGTTTTACCCTCCATAATAGTTATTACATTTGTGGTGTAATATTTCAGTTAGAATCTGTTAAAAAAAAAAAAAAAAAAAAAAAAAGGGGGGAGATTCTCTCTGAATGCTCCAAGACTGCCACTTCTCCTCAGTAGTCATAATTGATGCTTACACCTTGTGCTATTTTTTTGGGGGGGATAGTTTTCAAAACCTATGAAGATGTCCAGTGAAAGCAGAAATGCAATTTGTTGACAACACAGTACATTATCCCGAATGCTCATCAATAAAAATGTCTGTTAAATTCGCTGTTCTGTTTAGCTTGTTTACAGCGGGTTATTTAATAGGGAACTGTCGGAGGCGCTCTCGTATTGTTACATCATCAAAATTCAGATAATTAAGGCGCTAACATGGCAGCCATTCTAAAACCCGGCCGAACTCTGTGCATTTGGAAAGTTCTTATTTTCTCCAAATTTTGTTACATTACAGCCTTATTCTAAAAATGATTAAATTGATGAGGGGAAAAAAACTATCTGAACAGAACACCCCATAATAACAACGCAAAAACAGGTTTTTGGACATTTTAGCAAATGTATTAAAAATGATATCACATTTATATAAGTATTCAGACCCTTTACTCAGTACTTTGTTGAAGTACCTTTGGCAGCGATTACAGCCTCAAGTCTTTTTGGGTATGATGCTACAAGCTTGGCACCTGTATTTGGGGAGTTTCTCCCATTCTTCACTGCAGATCCTCTCAAGCTCTGTCCGGTTGGATGGGGAGCTTCGCTGAGATGTTCGATCAGGTTCAAGTCCAGGCTCTGCCTGGCTACTCGAGGGCATTCAAAGACTTGTCCCGAAGCCACTCCTGCGTGGTCTTGGCTGTGTGCTTAGGGTCGTTGTCCTGTTGGAAGGTGAATCTTCACCCCCAGTCTGAGGTCCTGAGCGCTCTGGAGCTGATTTTCATCAAGGATCTCTCAGTACTTTGCTCCGTTCATCTGTCCCTTGTTTCTGACTAGTCTCCCAGTCCCTGCTGCTGAAAAACATCCCCACGGCACGATGCTGCCACCACCATGCTTCATCATAGGGATAGTGCCAGGTTTCCTCCAATCTTGGTTTCATTAGACCAGAGAATCTAGTTTCTCATGGTCAGAGAGTCCTCTAGGTGCCTTCTGCCAAACTCCATGCGGACTGTCATGTGCCTTTTACTGAGGATTGGCTTCCGTCTGGCCACTCTGCCCTAAATGCCTGATATGGTGGAGTTCTGCAGAGATGGTTGTCCTTCTGGAAGGTTCTCCAATCTCCACAGAGGAACTCTAGAGAGACCATTGCTGACCAAGGCCTTTCTCGGAGAGACCATCGCTGACCAAGGCCCTTCTCCCCCAGTTGCTCAGTTTGGCCCGGCGGCCAGCTCTAGGAAGAGTCTGGGTGGTTCCAAACTTCTTCCACTTAAGAATGATGGAGGCCACTGTGTTCTTGTGGACCTTCATTGCTGCAGACATTTTTTGGTACCCTTCCCCAGAGCTGTGCCTCGACACAATCCTGTCTCCGATCTCTACAGACAATCCCTTTCAACTCATGGCTTGGTTTTTGCTTTGACAGACACTGTCAACTATGGGACCTTATATAGACAGGTGTGTGCCTTTCCAAATCATGTCCAATCAATTGAATATACCACAGGCGGACTCCAATCAAGTTGTAGAAACATCTCAAGGATGATCAATGGAAACAGGATGCACATGAGCTCAATTTTGAATCCCATAGCAAAGGGTCTGAATACTTATGTAAATAATGTATTTCTCCTATTTTTAATACATTTGCGAACCTTTCTAAAAGCCTTTTTTTTTACTTTGTCATTCTGTGGTATTGTGTGTAGATTAATGAGGACTTCATTTGATTTGATCTATTTTGGAATAAGGCTGTAATGTAACAAAATGGGTAATAGGTCAGGGCGTCTGAATATTTCTGTAAGCACTGTATACGCTGTATTTGACTCTGCTGTGGTGTTTTTAGTGACACATGTTTCCACAAGGGGGCACTGTGTCACACAAATGTAATAGCATCTCACCACCATGTAAAGTTCACACCATTCAATCATTATGAGAGTATCATAGCCTCCATGCCAGGATTCAATGCTGTCTTAGTCATTAATCAGACACACAGCTAGTGAATGACACCATTAGCAGGGCCAGACTCACCAATGGAAGATATTACTCCCAATGTGCCTGTGATGATGATTTACAGTCAAGGTTAGGACTATATGTTGTGGTTACGATTAGTGGTTAGAATCACATTTGTGTTTACAAACGGCTGTTCTTCTCTCCATTGTAGCGATTGCTAGATACTGTCACACATGGTGCTTCTCTACGGAGTCAGTTCAAATGGAAGAGAGGAGACAAGCGAAACAATCCATATTAAACTATTGGTATTTCTATGTACCATTGCTCCCTATCTTAGGTCTAGGCATCTTTAATGTAATCATGTCTTTCACCATGGTCTCTGTTTAGATCATGGTGGGGTCCAGTATGGGCAGCTGGCTCATGCTGTTGGCAGCTATCGCCAGGCCGGAGAAGACTGCGGCTCTGGTGGGGATCTCCACGGCAGCAGACCACGTCGTCACAGCCTTCAAGTCAATGTCTCTAGAGGTGAGAGAGAACATCATGAAATAAACCCTGGATTACTATGAATGACATTAACTCATGTGAATTCCATTTCTATTCAGGCAATTCAGGCGTGTTGTTAATTGAAATTCAATCATCTGTGTGAATGTCAATTCATTTTTAGATTTAAAATATATTTGATCCCATTTCACCACAGGTGCGTAAGGAGATTGAAGAGAAGGGCGTGCTGACGATGCCCAGCAAGCACAGAGAGGAGGGCGTCTACACATTCACCATGGACTTCCTGAAGGAGGCGGAGAACCACTGTGTCCTCCAGAGCCCCATCCCCATCACCTGTCCCGTGAGGCTCATCCACGGCCTGAAGGATGACGACGTGCCCTGGCACATCTCCATGCAAGTGGCCCAGCGCGTCCTCAGCCCAGACGTGGACGTCATCCTCCGCCGCCACGGTCAGCACCGCATGGCCGAGAAGGACGACATCAAGCTCATGGTCTACACCATTGACGACCTCATAGACAAGCTGACCACGCTCGTTTGAGTCGGTGGAAGGGTTAGGGAAGGGGGGGTGAGTTGGAACCCCCCCCCATTGGAGCTGCTCCTACCTCCCAGCCATATAAGATCCCTTTATCCCAGCTCTCCCACTCTCCCCTTACCCTTCCTCCCAGTCTGCCCCTGGTCAGTTTATCCTAATTATGCTGTTACAAAGAGAAGGAGAGAAACGAGGATCACCGAAAGTACAAACTGATGGAACGAGGAGCACATCTGTCAATAACCTCAGCCAGGTTCTTGATGCATGCCTTGGGGAGGGAGTGTGACTTTTACTAGTTCCAGTTTACTCTGTGCAGTGTTGTTTTGGTCAAGCTTTCTATGGGCCATGCTGCCACTGCTGCTGCTGTTTGGTTGACAGAACATGCTGGTCCTTTTGCCAGACCCCAGTAGTTTTCCTGTGCCTTTTTACCACGTCTCACCCCGTTGGGCCAATAAAGCCTCTGCACACCAGAGTGGAGTGCAGGTCTTGTCTGTTACTGTGCATGCAGATATATGAGCTGTTATTGAGTTAATACAATCCACACAAACGACAAGCTCCGTCAAACTGCCTCCTATGCAGAAGCACTGTGACATCGTCTTTTCGTTAGGACTGAGCATCACACTATCTCAAAATAGCAAAAGAAAACCCTTCAAGTTAAGAGGAAGTTCAAATAAAGGTTAATACTATGAGCACCACATCCCAGAGGCCCCATAGAATGTTCAACTAACCACCAAAGATTGCCTTGTTTTATTTATTTTCATAATATACATCCCATTGGTTTGGTGTAATGAAATGCCTGGCCCTGTTGGAGCCAATGGGCTGTTGATTAGCATGTTGTTGGTCATTGGACTGTGTTCAATGGGGCAGAAAGCCAAACCTGCTGCAGCAGACGCAGTAACTCTCTCTGACCCTCTAACTGCTGCTCTGACATTTCACTCTTAGGCAGAATATATGCAATCAGTCACCTCCGCATCACAACACCAACTGGGTGACATCACTCAAACATATGCATGCATCAGGGAGTAAGAAAATCCTGCCTGGGTTATGTTTAATATAGATCACTGAGTAACTGACTAATATGGAGAGACAAGGGCTGGAAATGCCAACACAAAGACACAGTGATGGTGAGAATACTACTGATGTTATTTTAGCCTGACAGTCAAAGGGGACAGTAGTATAGCAATGATCTGTTCAAAAGCTTTTCTGATATTCAGACATTCTAGAAAAGCACGAATCTCTATTTCCTGTATTTCAATGTTGTCTAGGGACTTTTTCCAGTCTGTGACGCATGTTGTCATATCAGTACTGTGGAGTACACCGCACCCAGCCTCTCTTTCCAGATCTATCTGGTGTCCACTTCTGTAACTGGAACCCAATTAAAGCAGAGCAATGGCTTTCATTATTGAAACTGAGAGGCAACAGCCACTAACAGGCTGTTCTGTGCCTTCCAAATCTGCAGAAACATTTAAGATAGCTGTAAAGGTGAAAATATTTTGTTTCTCTTCTGTAAATATTGATTCTGCACGCCATCAGGTTTATTGTTGTAGCAGAAACTAGTGAGGATCCTAATAAAATACTACATATGCGAGTAGTAAGGCCAAATACATCAACAATGAGAAGTGAACACTTTGTCATGCACCTTTTGGAAATCACCCATCCTTAGCTGGGCTGGGAATGGGGGAGGGGGACATGCCCTGCCTTAACTGGGGCCAGGACCCACCTTAGCTGGGCTGGGGATGGGGGAGGGGGACATGCCCTGCCTTAACTGGGGCCAGGACCCACCTTAGCTGGGCTGGGGATGGGGGAGGGGGACATGCCCTGCCTTAACTGGGGCCAGGACCCACCTTAGCTGGGCTGGGGATGGGGGAGGGGGACATGCCCTGCCTTAACTGGGGCCAGGACCCACCTTAGCTGGGCTGGGGATGGGGGAGGGGGACATGCCCTGCCTTAACTGGGGCCAGGACCCACCTTAGCTGGGCTGGGGATGGGGGAGGGGGACATGCCCTGCCTTAACTGGGGCCAGGACCCACCTTAGCTGGGCTGGGGATGGGGGAGGGGGACATGCCCTGCCTTAACTGGGGCCAGGACCCACCTTAGCTGGGCTGGGGATGGGGGAGGGGGACATGCCCTGCCTTAACTGGGGCCAGGACCCACCTTAGCTGGGCTGGGGATGGGGGAGGGGGACATGCCCTGCCTTAACTGGGGCCAGGACCCACCTTAGCTGGCTGGGGCCGAGGGACTCACCTTGCCTTAGCTGGCTGGGGCCTGGGGACTCCCCTTGCCTTAGCTGGCTGGGGCCTGGGGACTCGCCTTGCCTTGCCTTGCTGTCCACATCCTCTTGTTTCTGCTGTCTTGTCTCATTCTGAATGAGACATCTCGAGGGAGCCTCCTCGTGGCGCCCGCACATATAAAACCAGTGGTTTGCAACTCCCGGACACTGAGTCCAGCCTCGCCCCACGCACGCGTCACCGCTTAATGCATGCTTCAGCAGTTCAGCATCCTCTGCCCCGACCAGCTCAGCGGAATTAACGGCACAACAGCTACCGGACAAAATAACTCTCCTCTTCTTTATAGTAAGTTTGCCCAGAGCTTTTATTCATCATTATTTATTCAGAGCATGAAACGTTCGTTTCAATATATATATATATATATATGTGGATTAATAATTAAACGTCACTGCTAGTTTATTCAATTTCAAAGGGGCTATTACGAAAATGTGCATTATTAAAAAATATCATCTGCCTTCCTAATTTCTAAATCAGTTTTATTGTGAAAAAAGTTACGCTTTTTTTCGCGTTCATAGTTGGCTACACAATCAATGCAATGCGATTGCTTTTCGATTTTATGCTCATCCCGCACACAGTCTAGGCTACCATAGGCTAACTCATTAGAATGTGCGTGTCCCTGTGCAGGACTGGTGCCAAGGACCACACCCATTCAGGCAAGTGCTCTGGTTCTCTGGGGATGTGCCCGTCCTGTAAGGGACACAGTTGCCATTAGGGAGAAAGCAGAGGATGGAGTGTGAGGAAAGGACGGGAAATTAGGAAACCAACAGGTGATGCAGTTTATGATAGAACAACGACGACAGGTAGACTAGACTAATGGTTAAAAGCGTTGAGCCAGTAAGTGAAAAGTTCGAATCCTGAGCCGATTAGGTGAAAAACCTTTCATTGAGCAAGGCACTAAACCTAATTGATCATATAAGTCGGTCTGGATAAGAGTGTCTTTTAAATGACTAAAATGTACAAAAAGATTCAAACAATTAAGAAATGCTGGCTCAGAATGAACAAAGTGACTACTATGAAGCATATGCATTATTTATGGCTCTGATGTCAATAACTGGACTTTAATACAAACATTATATTGCTTGACAATGTTCAGTTTTCTACATGATGTATTGTTTTTGTATAGCAGGTGCAGGCTGCCAGTGCTGAAACTGCTCCAGGGTGTTGGTCAGCAGAGCTGCAGACTACTTGTCCGTCTGTCTGTCTGGGTGAACAGGACAGAAGGAGCAATGGCTAACAGGGGACCCAGTTACGGGCTGAGCAAGGAGGTGCAGGAGAAGATAGAGCTGAAGTATAATCTAGACTTGGAGGCCCGGCTGGTGGACTGGATCGTAGCTCAGTGTGGGGGGAACCTGGAGAGACCACAGCCAGGCAGACAGAACTTCCAGACATGGCTGATGGATGGAACAGTGAGTCTGCATGACAATGAACAAGCTCAATAAGATTGACTGGACTGCAGTCATTGATAGAGGACGATCGCTTATACAAGCTAACAATGAGACCAATTTATGCTTACCTCTGCTTTGTTTCTCTCTCCCTCTTTTCATTGACGAATCTCTTCCTTTCTCCCTCTCTACTTACCTTCTTTATCCATGTATCTGTATTCCTCTTACTCCCCCGTTCTCTCCTCCTCCCTGTAGATTCTCTGTAGGCTCATCAATAGCCTGTACCCGCGTGGTAAGGAGCCCATCAAGAAGATTCTGGAGACCCAGATGGCCTTTAAGCAGATGGAGAAGATCTCCCAGTTCCTGCAGGCAGCAGAGGTCTACGGAGTCATCACCACAGACATCTTCCAGACCGTGGACCTGTGGGAAGGTGGGCTGCACGTTCACTGACACATATCATGTCTCCATACATCCATGTGACATTGACATGCATTTCCAATTACGGGGACTCTCACAGTCTTGTCTCTGCGGAGCTCTTTCTGCCTGTACAGTACCTTCAATACTCACATTACATTTACAAGAGCCTGTATAGTCTGGGAGCCAGTCTGTTTCTGCTAACATTCCGCTCATTGTACTCCGTGTCATATGACACAGAGTGGCAGGAAGTGGAATGATAGCTAAACAGACTGGTTGGTACCCAGGCTATTTATAGTCCATTATATGGGTGATACTCCATGGAGACATTGAAATACTTTTTGACATATGACTCAAGAGGTAGCTGTGTTTAAAGTTTGTTTTATTTGGAACCTGTTTGCCTGTTCTTTGCTCTCTGGGTGTGATCCAGTGTTTGTGAGGACTGTTGCTATGGTTACAGGGAAGGATATGGCCGCAGTGCAGAGAACCCTGATGGCCCTAGGTAGTGTCGCCCTCACCAAGGACGATGGACATTACCGTGGCGACCGCGACTGGTTCCACAGGTAATGGACTGGCCACGACCCCTTACTTGGAAAACTCTGTGGCAGTGTTATCTTAATGTTGTGTGAGTGTTGTTCTATGTCTCAACTGTCCTGTCTGTCCTGGCCTGTGTAGGAAAGCCCAGGGTTACCGGCGGGAGTTCTCTGAGGACCAGCTTCGTCAAGGCCAGAGTCTGATTGGTCTGCAGATGGGAAGCAACCGCGGGGCCTCTCAGTCCGGCATGACAGGCTACGGATCGCACCGCCAGATCATGTAGAGACACCAGCCAGCCGCTCAGCCAGCCGCCAGCCGCTCCCTCTGCATGGCTGTGTACTCCAGAAGAAAGCTCCGTCACGCCCCTGGAACCTCATGATATGACCCAACCACTTTTCCCCCTTCCCCAGAAGCACTAGCAAATCACACAAGCACACACACACACACACACACACACACACACACACACACACTTTTACTTTTCATCCTCAACCCAAACAGAGTGCTCCTTATACCCCAACCACAATTCTATAGACCTCAGTGCTTTCTGCTTCCCCCACCCCCGCTCTCAATCCAAATGGTCCCACTCTCTCCATCCATATGGTCCCACTCTCTCCATCCATATGGTCCCACTCTCTCCATCCATATGGTCCCACTCTCTCCATCCATATGGTCCCACTCTCTCCATCCAAATGGTCCCACTCTCTCCATCCAAATGGTCCCACTCTCTCCATCCATATAGTCCTGCTAGCCATTCCCTTCAGTGAATGAAGTCTTCGTAATTCAGTCGGTACAGAGAACCCAAGATTGAAGTCATCCCTCTACAAAACAAGCAAATAGTATTTTACACTTCTAACAAATATTATAGCACGAAACGTTATAGCATGTTACATATTTTAATTAACTGTTTGTTTGTATGTACAGTAGGTGTGTCTAAGTCATTGTATAGCCATTTGGGAGGGTTTGCTATACCTCATGAAAAGTTTAATGTGTAACCGAATGGAACTCAGTGAACGATGATGCCTCGGATGTCTTGTGTCAATATGTGAAGACTTTGCGGTAACTTCTGTAACCAAATGACCATCACATTGTGCCTGGTTAATATAGCAAAGGGACCATAAACTATGCCTTGTATAAGAGATGCCACCCACCCTAATGCAGAGGAATTCATAGACCTAAATTCAGTTCTGTTTTTGTACTAACATTCTGTGCTGTGCATTTATTACTTATGTATAATTGATGTAATGTACTTGTATGTGCCCACTGTCCATGTGTGTTTCAGCCAATCCCATGATTGTTAAAGACCCACAGTATGAAAGTGACAGTAGGATCATTTTGTTCCAGACCTGATATTGCTTGAATGTATTTTTTTCCCCTTCAATGTAATTTGTCATGTTTACATAAACAAATATGTTTATATCTGAATCATTGTGTGTAGAAAACAGTAATAAATTAGGTGAAAACTGATTCTGGAATCGTATTGTTTTTCTGATCTGTGACATATACTAAAGTCATTGCTCTTGGACATCTATATCTTTGGTTTTCTAATATATATCCCAATGGATTTCCAGTATCAGGAAAGTATACCAGACTTCTAAGGAATGCTATCTGTGAAGATAGGAGAATGTTGTTTAAAACAATCACTCTTCCTAGGCATTCCGATGGGGGTAGGGACGGATGTAAAGGTTCTAGAACACTAGCTAGAAAGGTCAGAGTTTATGGCAATGGTCTAATTTATGGGGGCAAACATTTTAACAACATTGTTCTATTGATGTTTCAGATATAGAAGATAAACACACGAGGTAACATCTCCCCATCCAGAGTGTCCCTACTATTGTGTTCTGTTGCTAATGATTTTAGGCACTAGCTAGGGGACGTTTTATCCTACTTTGACATTAAAAATGAAATCGATTAGGACAAATTAGGCATCTGATATTAATCTTGCTCTTTATCCCTGATACTCCCTGCACATTTTCGTTTGATGACCTCATTCAAGAGGAGCTATACAGCCACTCAAATTACTGTGCGGATGTAAAACCACAGGCCAGAATTGCATTTATTGCTACAGGGAAGCAATACGGAACACCACCATTTTGTTGCCTTGCTATGGTGATAGATACTGTACTCCCAGCACAGTCCAAGCTGGTCATTACAAATCCAGAGAATGGGGAACGTTCTAGAAGGGGACAGGTGATATGGAACGGTGAGGGCTGGACAGACAGAATAAATAACCTAAAATAGCCGTTATCCTTGTCGAACCAATGAGGCGGCTGGCTTGGTGATTTCACTAGCTTTTCAGTCCTTGGTAAAGTTTGTGGCCTTCTTTGGTGTCTTGGCTCTCCAAACATTCAGCTGTCTCCACCTCTCAGTTCATATGCATGTGTGTGTCTGTGCATGTATATGTGTGTGAATGTGTGGGTGTGCGTTGGACATAATGCGTTGCGCTGGATTACCCCACTCTTCTGTCTTGTGCATCTAGTGCTGAGAATACTCAATTGGAAGTCTTTGAAGCATTGGCCCTTGAGGGCCCATGATGGGGGTTAGACTCAGAGTCACTCTCTTGCTCCTCCTGCTGGCTGTGAGGTGCATAGCACATGAAGAATTCAAGAAGAACTGATGTGTTTGTGGATACCCAGGAATACCAGGAGACCCAGGCCACAACGGAATGCCAGGCCGAGATGGACGAGACGGGTTCAGAGGTGACAAGGGAGACCGGGGTAAGACAATTGCACAACCTCCTCTGTTAGATAAGTCTCAATTGAAATCAGCTTTTCTGGTCCCATGCTGATACATTTTTGAAAGTTCTTGGTCATTTTATTCATTAAAGGGGAAATCAGCATCACTGGACAAACAGGACAGAGTGGCCCCAAAGAAGACAAGGGGAGCTGGGTGAGACTGTATTTTATTTTATAATGAAAATACTTTGTACAGTTATCACCACTGGCTTTCTCTGACAAGCAGTATTAACATAATTCTATTATCCTTGTATCTGCAGGTACGGCTGGCCTGGCAGGAATAAAGGGAAAATGGGGTGAGAATGGAGAGAAGGGGCCACCGGGGAAGATGGGGCCCCAAGGAGTCTCAGGGCACATGGGCCTCAAGGAGATCAGGTTACCAGAGTGAGGCATCCAAGGGCCCTTGGGACCCCCAGGACGACCAGGTCCGAAGGGAGATCTCGGCCCCCCAGGGTTCAAAGGCAACATTGGTTACGACGGAGAGGAAGGGAATCAGGCAGCGAGACAGGGGACAAGGGGGAGAAGGGGGACACATCTCTCATCCCAAAAAGTGCGTTCTCAGCCGGTTTAACCGAATACACCAAACTCCCACCGGAGAACATGCCGATCAGGTCCGACAAGGTGATCTACAACAGGCAGAACCATTACGACGCACAGACCGGACGGTTCACCTGCTCTCTGGCTGGGGCCTAGTACTTCACCTACCACATCACTGTGTTCTACTGTAATGTAAAAGTAGCATTAGTGAGAAACGGGTTGAAGGATAACTACACGAGCAGTGAGTAGTTATCCACACCATGCATAACTACACAAGCAGTGAGGACCAGGCAGCAGGCAGGGCTGTCCTGCACCTGGAGAAGGGGGACAAAGTGTGGCTGCAGGTGGCTGGAGGAGAGCTCTTTAAATGGGCTGTTTGCTGATGAAGATGATGATACAACCTTCTCTGGGTTCCTGCTCTTCGGTGCAGATTAGGCCCACATGACTCAGTGAATTTGCTTATGGGATGTTACGTGGGAAGTTATTACCACCTGTTATAGATTAATGTAATAGCCTACAGTAATAAAACATGTTTTAATCAAATATTCATAAAAATTACGTTTTTGTAATATGTTTATGCTACAGCTGATATAGCCTATTATTTAAGATCATATCTCTTCTGATAATTCACCAATCTGACAGATTTCATGTGACAAGTGTTATTGTATCTTGTTTGATTTCAATACCATAATATACAATGTAAAATCCCATTGACTGTCTTTAATGTACTACTCCTGTGTACAATGTAATATGCTGGCTACAATATTCATAAATCAATGTGTGGCAATAGGCTGCATCAGCTGGTGCAATGTCATGACTTCCTGGGTGCGGGAATGATTAGAAAACAGGATGAGCTTCGCAATACCACAAACTGGAAGATTATGTCATTGTTTTAAAGGCATTCCAAATGTTGGTGCCAGAAATGACGTCCAAAGACGTTAGCACTTATATATATAATACACGGCTGTTTTTTCTCAATGGAGCGCAACCTGCTATGGGCGTGCTTTACTGCAGTGTTCACGTTCTGTTTAACTTGGCTCTCGGCGGTGAGGGCCTCTTGCGGTCAGACCACAAAATAATCAGTGCAAAACGTCCTTTGAGTAAATGTGGAACTCAAACTCCGCCCCCAAGCAATCACTGCAACAAGTGCACCGACGCCGTCCAGTAACGACAGCTCGAGCTCCAAAGAATCGACCAGCCTCTCACACTTGAGTACCAACGGATTTCTGAGTTTGTTTGAACCACTTTTATCATACCCAACGGCAGATGCTTACTTGCCCGAAACCTTTCACAATTGAGTTTTCCGTTTTGTGAATATTTTAGAACTTCCCAGGTAGCTAACTAATGTTAGCCTACTATTTCATGTTGCAAGGAGCGAAGTTAGCCATTTGTCTCGACATCTTGCAAGCCAGTTTAACCAGCAGCAGTAGCCTGCTACTTCCGACATGTTTTCGTGTGTAATCATCGATTGCAGGACCCGGCCGACCTTTGGACTTAAGTAGCTAGCTTGCTAACTAACCATTTTAGTGAAGCGTTGACCGAGAATGGCTAACTAATCAACAAAAACAGCTGCTACTCTGTTGATGACAAATATCGGTGGCACAGAACAACACGACTATGAGAAGGGTAAGCAAATGTGACCAAACATGCAGTTCAATGCCATATCAATTGTTCCATTGTAAAAAAATGTATGGCTTACATCAAACTGGTTAACTATTTTTATTTTTAGGATTTAAATGTGTCAATTCAGTCTTGATCAAATTCGTTTGTGTTCTAGTATTGGTTTGTTTCTGTAACGTTAACGAAGAAAATAGGGGGGTTGTTGTAGTGCATTACTCCCCCGGTTGTTATAGTGATGTGGGGGATGCCAGGCACTTCTATAGAGGTGGAGAGGAGGGGTGGGGGCTCGGTCAACTACAAAGTAAGAGGTTTATGGCGAAAACATAAGTTAATTAAAAGCACAAATAAATAAGCACTTTTTCCTCGTGGGTGTTTTGCTGGCTTACGCGGAAGAACTGTAACATAATCGCCTTTAACATGTCATTCTCCAGCTCTTTTTCATTTGAAAAATTCCCTGTTACTTATACTTCCTTTTCAGTATGGATTTGTAACAGTAGTAGATTGTTTCCCACTGAATGACATCTTTGTAGACTCGCAAACCCAACTGTCACGCGCCCGTACACCAGGGAGATGGAACCACAGAACAGTTCGACCTGTATAGATGGAGAGTTTTATTTAACTAGGCAAGTCAGGTTCTATCCTGCATCAGGGGAGAACTCTCATATCTATCTGAACACATCACACAAACTTAGCTTTTTCATTCCAGTGTTCCAGTATCCATATATTAACACTGGTGTATATAGGAGACAGGTTCTGTTTTACACACTTGTAAATCCACCGTGTCACAGCAGTGGGACTTATATGGATCTTTGTGATTGTCCAACTTTGTTTGAACTTTGCCTCATAAATGCTCATGTCCATGGTCTCAGAGAAGCTTACGGGTAATTCCGTGGGAAAGTCAACCTGAGCATCCACAAGTAAAGTTTGTCATTTCCGAATGAAACCATAAAGTCTAAACTTAATATGAAGAATTATTTGAAACATTTAAGTAGGAAATTGTATGAATTTTGACCATTACAAAGTATTGTAGCATACCAAATCTCAAATGCTTTTCAGTCAAACATATTTCATGGCTTTTAGAACTTGCTCAGAGCTTGTTTTTCCACACACAGCTGTCCCCCAGCTTTAGTTATGAAGATCAGCTGTTAATGAAGCAATTACAAACCTTCTTGAGCACAACGCAATGCAGAGTGCATGTATACAGCCCTTAGCCGTGGTATTAGAGGTGGACCGATTAATTGGAATGGGTGATTTAATTAGGGCCGATTTCAAGTTTTCATAACAATCGGAAATCGGTATTTTTGGGCGCCGATTTTATTTTTTTCAAATGTAATTAAATTTAATTACACCTTTTATTTAACTAGGTAAGTCAGTTAAGAACACATTCTTATTTTCAATGATGGCCTAGGAACGGTGGGTTAACTGCCTTGTTCAGGGGCAGAACGACAGATTTTCACCTTGTCAGCTCGGGGATCCAATCTTGCAACCTTACAGTTAACTAGTCCAACGCAATAACGACCTGCCTCTCTCTCGTTGCATTCCACAAGGAGACTGACTGCCTGTTACGCGAATACAGTAACATTCAGTATTGTTGTAATTGTCATTATTACAAATAAATAAATCAAAATTGTCCGATTAATCGATATCGGCCTTTTGGTTCTCCAATAATCGGTATCGGCGCTGGAAAATCATAATCGGCCGACCTCTACGTGGCATTTTAGCCATATACCACAAGCCCCCATAAGGTGCCTTATTGCTATTATAAACTGGTTACCAACATAATTGGAACAGTAGAAATAAATGTTTTGTTATACCCGTGGTATACGGTCTGATATACCATGGCTTTCAATATACCACGGCTTTCCAATCAGCATTCAGGAACCAGTTTATTATTGTATATAGCCCACTCCTGTAGAATGCTGCTACTGTCTTGTTCGGTCAGATATGTATGCGTTTAGCATTCCTACATGTCCTTGTGTTCATATTAGCGTTTTGTCCTCTGAGCTTGGTGTTGGATTTCCCATTCAGTTCTGACAGACCACAGACAGTAGCATATCAGGTGCATGTGTGAACGAGACGGAGAAAGTGGGTGACACCCTCTACCCAATACCTGGCTTCCCACGATCCAGAGGGGGAGGGGGGTGGTCTCGCTCTCGATATGCCCTCTGTCATAAGAAAAGGAATTGGGTCATTGTGAGATGACTTCAATAAGCAACATGTGCTTATTTAGGAAGATGCAGTATTACAGAACATTCAGACAGAAATGGGCTATATTGTGTAGATAAAATAAAAATTGAACTTTGCTACAGAGAATAGTCAGCTGTTCTATACTGGACATTTCTATCGGCAGCATCTTGGAACATTTAGGAGTAGGCTACTGCTTGTATGCAGGCCTGAGCTAGTCAGATTCCATAAATCACCCCAAATGGCAAACAACTGGGCAATAAGAGATTGTGCCGTGTATATAGAGATTAGTGAATCTGCCCAGTGCCAGGCTTAGGATGATTCTTGTGAACAAGCACACAGACAAGGCTGCCAGTGCCCTATCTTTGGAAATCACTTCCTCAGAATTTAGATGTGATTCTATATAGGCTAAATGATAAAAGATGACTTAAAGACATTTTAACAGTTATAAAGGGCAGACTGTGATGGGAGGACAGTGAATGATTTTATCTTCCTCTTTCCCTCCCTGATAGTAGCTAGAGCAGTCTACTATATACACAATTAGCAGGCGCTCTCTGTGATCTAGATTCCATCGGATTCCTTGTATAGATGGCATCCAAAGATATCGTTTTCTGAGTATAGTTTAAATAGCCTAGAAACACATGGTTCTAAATTCCATATGATTTTACATGGATCCACCAATATGGCGGAATATTTAAACGATCCATTCCAATAAGCTGGAGTCTAGAGTTGTTTTTCAGTAGCTGTAGAGTGCAGTACTCCCTCTGGTTGTAAAAACTGATAAGGTTTTTAGGCAAAGGACTGTATTGAAGGTTGGTTTGTTGTTGGTATGGGCTTAAGAAACAGATTGTAATTTTGGTGCGCATAGTAAGGAGTCATGAGTGCATTCAGGTGTGTTCCGCGCCAAATCTTCCTCACAATAGACAAACGGGCTTGTTCTGTTCCGGAAAACCCAGGGTATGACGCAATGTCATCTTGTAGTGTACATCAAACATAGTGATTATAAACGTTGACACTGTATATGACATGAGTTTTATGATGTGGAAATGTGAAGTGCACATTTGAACTCATGGGTGTTTGGCTTGCTTGTATGACATCAAAGCTGTGTTATTATAATCCTCAGCATCTCATCTTTTAAAATACATTGAGTTCTCTTCATTTACAGCATTTCCTCACCAAGACAACAAAGAACATCTGTCAGTCAAAACTCCTACAGCGCTGTGAAGCACAGAGCCTGAGCTCTGATGTCATTTATGGCATGTTACTGTACAGCCACTGTGCTCCAATTTAGGAGCTTATCAATGCCCAAACCTGCCATTTTTGAACTTGTATATGGGTACGAGTGTAAAGGGTTAATAGATCAATAAGAACATTTTCCAAACCTCTCTGCTAAAAACAGCTAGTTTTCAGTTTGCTCTTTGCTATGAAGCTATTTTTGTTTCTTTTTGACCATTTTTAATTTAAAGCAACCACAGTAAGTACTTAAAAACCTCTTAAGGATTGAACCCTTTTTTTTTTCAATTTTCACCTAAAGTGTCATACCCAAATCTAACTGCCTGTAGCTCAGGACCTGAGCAAGGATATGCATATTCTTGATATCATTTGAAAGGAAACACTTTGAAGTTTGTAGAAATGTGAAATGAATGTAGGAGAATATAACACATTAGATCTGGCAAAATATATATTTTTTGTACCATCGTCTTTGAAATGCCAGAGAAAGACCATAATGTATTATTCCAGCCCAGGTGCAATTTAGATTTTGGCCACTATATGGTAGCAGTGTATGTGCAAAGTTTTAGACTGATTCAATTAACCATTGCATTTCTGTTCAAAATGTTGTATCAAGACTGCCCAAATGTGCCTAATTGGTTTAATACATTCAAGTTCATGACTGTGCACTCTCCTCAAACAATAGCATGGCATTCTTTCACTGTAATAGCCACTGTAAAATGGAGAGTGCAGTTAACTTAAATTCATGTTAATCTTTCTGCCAATATCAGATATGTCTATGTCTAATTGTCTTGTTACTTAGAACCTCAGGCTAATCGCATTAGTCTACGTTAGCTCAACCGTCCCGCAGGGGGACCCACCAATCCTGTAGAGGTTTTGTTGCCCAGAAATGATTTGATATTAAGAAAAAAACGGCTGCATTGGACCTTTAAGGCAAACCAATGAGCACATGGCACACAACGGGGGCAATTAAACAATACTGTGCTCAAAGGAACAATATAACAGGAACAGAAAACATCCATAGTGAGGGGAAAGGTAAGAAATAACTGAACTGATACGAACACGGAATATGACAGGTAGGTTTGTCAGGCTGCCATTTAAAGGTAGAGTGGGTGAGGCAGAAGTCCCGCCTCTGGAACAGGAAGTGGATGGGTTGGTGGGAAAGTCTATGTGAGTGGGTGGAATTTCCCAAACTGGTAACACAACAAAATGTGGAATTAATCAAGAGGTATGAATAGTTTCTGAAGGCATGAAGTATTATATATGACCAACTCATAGTGTGTGTTGCTTTTTGACTGTGCCATAGAGGAAACAAGTGCTGCACAGACTGGTAAAGCCCCCTGATTAGTCCTGGGAGAGGAACAAACACATGCTGAAAGGGGCTTGGTGTAGGGAGCCATCTGTGTTACCTTTAACTCAGAGAAACTCCACTTCTCTTTGGACCACAGAATGGTTAGTTTTACACACACAACCACTCCATGTGTAGTCCACTTAGGTCTGTTTTTATTATTTTATTTAACCTTTAACTAGGCAAGTGAGTTAAGAACAAATTCTTATTTACAATGACCCCCTACCGGGGAACAGTGCGTTAACTGCCTTGTTCAGGGGCAGAATGACAGATTTTTACTTTGTCAGCTCTGGGATTCGATCCAGCAATCTTTTAGTTACTGGCCCAATGCTCTAACAACTAGGCTACCTGCCACCCCTGTTTCATGCCCAATGGTCTCCTACGTATCAGCGTGGCTAACATGGAAGGTCTCCTACATACGTATCAGCGTGGCTAACATGGAAGGTCTCCTACATGCGTATCAGCCTGGCTAACATGGAAGGTCTCCTACATGCGTATCAGCCTGGCTAACATGGAAGGTCTCCTACATGCGTATCAGCCTGGCTAACATGGAAGGTCTCCTACATGCGTATCAGCCTGGCTAACATGGAAGGTCTCCTACATGCGTATCAGCCTGGCTAACATGGAAGGTCTCCTACATGCGTATCAGCCTGGCTAACATGGAAGGTCTCCTACATGCGTATCAGCCTGGCTAACATGGAAGGGATACAAAGAATAAACCATTTGCATACTTTCACTAGTTGTCGGTTTTTAGTGTTTTATGAAGTTATTTTTCCTGAACATGTTTTTCTCTGGTCAGGACAGCACTGATGAGCCTGGCTAGCTAGATTTGATCACTCAGCTAAGCAGACAACCAGTAAAATGAGCAGCTTACCAAAGAATGGCTGTGCTAGTGCTTTTGGCCAATTCTGTCTGGGTCCCATGGCTTAGCTACCAAAATGAGAGAAACCGCTAGAGAAGTGGCTTTCCCTTGATATTCTCTGTCTAGACGTCTATTTAGTTTAACTCTCCGCTCATCTCTGCCCAATTAGCTTGAACTTGGCCTGGGGCAGGACATACGTTGGTTCTGTGAAGCTGAATTGGGGGCTGGAGTTCATTAATGATATGTTTATGACCCCTTACATAAGGCTGTGACTTCATCAGCCCAAAAGGAAGGGAGTTGATGACCAAGAGAATGCCTGCCTAAGTGCCCGTCCCTCCCTGTGTGTGTGGGGGGGCACATGTATACTGAGTTGGCCTTGACAGTGTCTTCTGAAGTATGTGTAAATGTGCATGTCTTTCAGTTTGTGTGACCCCAGTCCTCCTCTCTCTGGGAGTCTAATCTGAGGCTGGCTCCAGCTGGCAGTCGTGTGGGGGGGGCTACTCTTCTCTCCTCTCTCTTAATTAACTCTGGACCTGAGAGCCAGAGCACCACTAGCTCCCAGGCTTCACCTGCAACCACACAGGAACCCTGACCTGGAAAGGTAACCCCAGAGAACCACTCACATTCAGCTTCCATATTGTTCAAGCATATCTTAAATGGCCTGCATAGTTCTGTAGTACAGTTGAAGTCAGAAGTTTACATACACTTAGGTTGGAGTCATTATAACTTGTTTTTCAACCACTCCACAGATTTCTTGTTAAACTATAGTTTTGGCAAGTTGGTTAGGACATCTACTTTGTGCATGACACAAGTTGGTTAGGACATCTACTTTGTGCATGACACAAGTTGGTTAGGACATCTACTTTGTGCATGACACAAGTTGGTTAGGACATCTACTTTGTGCATGACACAAGTTGGTTAGGACATCTACTTTGTGCATGACACAAGTTGGTTAGGACATCTACTTTGTGCATGACACAAGTTGGTTAGGACATCTACTTTGTGCATGACACAAGTTGGTTAGGACATCTACTTTGTGCATGACACAAGTTGGTTAGGACATCTACTTTGTGCATGACACAAGTTGGTTAGGACATCTACTTTGTGCATGACACAAGTTGGTTAGGACATTACTTTGTGCATGACACAAGTCATTTTTCCAACGATTGTTTACAAATGGATTATTTCACTTATAATTCACTGTATCACAATTCCAGTGGGTCAGAAGTTTACATACACTAAGTTGACTGTGCCTTTAAACAGCTTAGAAAATTCCAGAAAATGATGTCATGGCTTTAGAAGCTTCTGATAGGCTAATTGACATCATTTGAGTGAATTGGAGGTGTTCCTGTGGATGTATTTCAAGGCCTACTTTCAAACTCAGTACCTCCTTTGCTTGACATCATGGGAAAATCAAAAGAAATAAGCCAAGACCTCAGATTATTTTTTTTTGAGACCTCCACAAGTCTGGTTCATTCTTGGGAGCAATTTCCAAACGTCTAAAGGTACCATGTTCATCTGTACAAACAATAGTACGCAAGTATAAACACCATGGGACCACGCAGCCGTCATACCGCTCAGGAAGGAGACTCATTCTGTTTCCTAGAGATGAAGGTAGTTTGGTGCGAAAAGTGCAAATCAATCCCAGAACAACAGCAAAGGACCTTGTGAAGATGCTGGAGGAAACGGGTACAAAAGTATCTATATCCACAGTAAAACGAGTCCTATATCGACTTAACCTGAAAGGCCGCTCAGCAAGGAAGAAGCCACTGCTCCAAAACGGCCATAAAGCCAGACTACGTTTTGCAAATGGATAATGACCCCAAGCATACATCAAAGTTGTGGCAAAATGTCTTAAGGACAACAAAGTCAAGGTATTGGAGTGGCCATCACAAAGCACTGACTTCAATCCCACAGAAAATGTGTGGGCAGAACTGAAAAACTTGTGCGAGCAAGGAGGCCTACAAACCTGACTCCGTTACACCAGCTCTGTCAGGAGGAAGGGGCCAAATTTCACCCAATTTAGTGGGAAGATTCTGGAAGGCTACCTGAAGCGTTTGACCCAAGTTAAACAATTTAAAGGCAATGCTACAAAATACTAATTGAGTATATGTAAACCTCGGACCCACTGGGAATGTGATGAAAGAAATAGAAAGCTGAAATCATTCTCTCTACTATTATTCTGACATTTCACATTCTTAAAATAAAGTGGGGATCCTAACTGACCTAAAAACAGGGAATTTTTACTATTAAATGTCAGGAATTGTCAAACTGAGTTTAAATGTATTTGGCTAAGGTGTATGTAAACTCCCGACTTCAACTGTATGTACTAGTTGTACTAAGAGGGTAGAGTAGCACCTAGTACGGTAGGAGGTTCCACTGTCCTATGCAGCTTATTGTGCTGGCCAGGGCAAAACTACACACGATAAGTTGGCTGATCTCTAGATTTTAAGTACTGGCAGTAACTCCAACTCCTTTGAAACAGAACCCTATGATGTATCGTGCCAAATAAACAGGTCCCAACTGGGCTGTGGATGTTGGCACCAGGTTGAGAGAGAAGCCATAGGGGTAGTGTGCATTGTGCAAGGTAGTGGAGCGGGTGGTAGAATAGGAAGATAAGGTGAGTATGAGGTAATGCATTGATAGAGGACTGCCTTGGTGTGCCCGTTCAGTGCTAGAGCAGTCTCTTTCATTCCCCAACCTTGTCTTACTTAGGGCTGCCGATATGGACAAAATGTCATGTCACGATATTTGTCACATTTTTGGCGGTATTTCATGTTTTTGAATAATACATGTTCTAAATATGCTTTCTCATTAGTTCATGACCCTAGTGGGACAACGCATACATTATAAGGAATTTCAATGGGGCTTTCTCCATTTCTACTGTTCAATCCAACTCCAAACAAAAAATCATTTTCAGCATTTCCTTCAATTTTACTATCATTTCCCACACTGTTTCACACAGCATGATATGGGCAAAAATATCTAGGCCTAGTTAATTGAACTGTTGGAATCATGGACAAATAGAATAATCACTATGGTTTGAATATAGTTGGTAGCACCTAGAATACATTGTTTGACATGACGACAAATTATTAAACCGGGGAGGAATTATTGACAGGGTGGGAACCAAAGTGTTGGTCAGTGTTTCCTAATTAGAGGTTACATTACATGTTTTAGCCAACATATTCATACATCGCATATTCCTCTCTGATAAGATAGCGTTGCACAAACATGCTTATCTAGGCCTACACCAGCACTGGTACCAGGCTGTATTAGCTAGCTAGTTACAGTGCCTTGCGAAAGTATTCGGCCCCCTTGAACTTTGCGACCTTTTGCCACATTTCAGGCTTCAAACATAAAGATATAAAACTGTATTTTTTGGTGAAGAATCAACAAGTGGGACACAATCATGAAGTGGAACGACATTTATTGGATATTTCAAACTTTTTTAACAAATGGGCATGTGGAAGGAGGGGCATGTGGAAGGAGGGGCGTGTGGGGAGGGAGGAGGCGTGTGGGGAGGGGGGGAGCGTTGTGTGTAGGGAGGGTGTGTGGGGGGAGGGGTGTGTGGAGGGAGGGGGGAGGGGCGTGTGGGGGAGGGGCGTGTGGAGAGAGAGAGGGAGGGGAGGGAGGGAGAGGGGGCGTGTGGAGAGGGGGCGTGTGGAGAGGGGCGTGTGGGGAGGGGGGAGGGGCGTGTGGAGGGGAGGGAGGGAGAGGGGGCGTGTGGAGAGAGGGAGGAGGGGTGTGTGGATGGAGGGAAAGGGGGAGTGTGGAGGGAGAAGGGGCGTGTGGAGAGAGGATAAATGGAGTGAAGTTTTTATGACTACGCAAGTCAGTTAAGAACAAATTCTTATTTTCAATGATGGCCTAGGAACAGTGGGTTAACTACCTGTTCAGGTGCAGAACGACAGATTTGTACCATGTCAGCTCGGGGGTTTGAACTTGCAAGGGGAGGAGGGAGGGAGAGGAGTCAAGTGGAGAGAGCGAGTGAGACACGTGTAGGGGGGGAGAGACGTGTAGGGGGGAGGGAGAGGAGTGAAGTGGAGAGAGAAAGGAGTGGAGAGAGGGAGGAGGGAGGGAGAGGAGTCAATTGGCGAGAGAGTGAGACGCGAGTAGGGGGGAGAGATGTGGACGGGGAGGGAGGTAGGTAGAGTGAGGCAAACAGATGTAGAGAGAGTTAAACTGCACAGATCCCAGGATGGAAGCACAGGCAGGGGTCACACCAGCTTTCCCACTCTCCATCGGCCAAATCTGGAGAAAATGGGCAATTTGTGGCATTAATCACAATGGATTAGTGATTCTCATTGCTTAGTCATGCTCACAAAGCCTTTCATCGAAGACTGGCCTGCATTAACCTCTGCGCTCGCACACACGCACTCATCCCTGCACTGGGGCCGACTGCTCCTTGCCCATAGAAAATATACATTGCCAAGGAGATTCACATGGAATTCCACAGTGAGAGACATGCGATATCTTTCTCTCATCCTCTCTCACTCAAAGCTGAGAAACACATGCTGTAGAGACAAAGCAGAGGAATCTCATGCCCTCTTTTTCTTGCACTCACATACACACTAAGGTTTAGGTTACTGTAAGAGATTCAATTCACTCTTCACAGCAACATGCCCGTTCGCACACTCATAAATGCATAGTATTATTGGCTAAACATTATACTGACAGTGGCACTCGTTCTTCATTTGTCGGAACAGATAATTAGTCCTTCTTTACATCCTATTACTTGAATAATGTGTATTTTCTCTGTTTCTCTGAATGACATTCTGAATTCGCAGTGTGTTTTTGTGTGCCTCTGGTGTAAAATACTTATTGAAAGGTCTTTAGAGTTGACGGTGTACACCTGCTGTCTTGTTCCACATTGAGGTCTGTGTGTAAGTAGACGGCAGGTAGGCTAGCGGTTAAGAGCACTGGGCCAGTAACCGAAAGGTCGTTGGTTTGAATCCCCAAGCTGACTAGGTTTGGGGGGGGGGATTCTGTCTGTGTCCTTGAGCAAGGCACTCTTAACCCTAATTGCCCCTGTAAGTGGCTCTGAATAAGACTTGTTTTAGATCTGCTAAATGTTAATATAAAAGGCCTAGTGTTAATGCTAGTTAAAGGTTACTGGTACTAGGGGGCTAACCTGCTCTTATTTTCACTGTGTTTAGCATTGTAATAATGGATAATAAAACATTGAAATCGAAGTGTCTTCAAGGACACTGTACATAGTAAGAGTGATAAAACAATGATATAACATGTCTATTTCTTTAGGCATGGCAGAGCGATGGAACCCCGTCCACCAGCGAGGACTCT
Source organism: Oncorhynchus kisutch (assembly GCF_002021735.2). Taxonomy (NCBI): domain Eukaryota; kingdom Metazoa; phylum Chordata; class Actinopteri; order Salmoniformes; family Salmonidae; genus Oncorhynchus; species Oncorhynchus kisutch. The sequence goes on along the minus strand of NC_034191.2, from coordinate 69,705,130 downwards.
CTCTCCTACCGCCGTGGCTCCACATCTGACCCTGACCTTCGACCTCCAGCCCGACCCCGACCCCTCAGCGACCTTTACCCCTTGAAAGCTCATGTTTCGGTGGCAGTGCCCCCTTCTCTGCTGTCTGGGTGTGATGCTCAGGTACAGCCCATGACCTGTGACTTTAACAGTGAAGAGAGTAGACTGAACGGGTTCAACACAGCCACCTGGTCCAGCCCTGTGATAGGCCACCCCTCCAGGATCATGAGGCTCTTCTCTACCCAGAAGAAGTGCACTGTTCCTGGGGACAGTCAGGGCTCTACCAGGCCCCTCTCCTTCCAGGGCCCTCCATCCAGTGCCGGGGTCCCACAGGTTTGGCCAGGCCTGTCAGGGCTGACCGTCATGGGCTCCTTTAAGAAGCTACGCTCCTCAGTGCTCCAGGGTATCCAGAAACGAGGGACAGCCAATCAGCATGACGAGTACACCTCAGCAGCCATCCAGAGTGGAGATAATGTAATGGTCACAACCAATCAGAGCCCAAGACTTAGATGTGGAAAGAGCTATAGCGTCTCCAATGGGGTGTCTATTGGCCAACAGATGGCTGGGTTGAGCCCTTATGGTTCTGACAATGAAGATGAGGAGGAGGTAGTAGATGAGGAAGATGGACTACAGAGAAACACATGGTTCTCCAGGAGTATCCGGAGAGCATACGGGGCAGGGCGCATCTCACTGCTGGACGCTGGAGAGGGGAAACAAGGGGATGATCCAGGACTGGGGGTTTCAACCAATCAGAGGCCAGGTTCAGGCTCCGGTTCAGTGTCAGAGGTGAACCTCCATTTGGAGGAGAGTGTGAATGAAAATGTGAATGCGCTAAGCAGACTGAGCAAGAGTGCAGACAACCTACACCTCTTCAAGGGCCCTTTCAGAAACAAAGTCCCCTGTCCCTCTCCTCAGACAGACTCCCCGGGTGCCAATGGGGACCCCAGCATCCAGAGAACAGCCAGTGCCTCATCCGGTGACCTTAGGGACCGCAGCCAGAGTCCTGTTTGCTTTAGGAGTCCAGTGGGGGCCAAGGGCCACATGTTGAAGCTAGTGGGCAGTATAACTGACCTGACCGTGAGACGCAGACCTAACCCGCCTCCTGTCACCTCCCCGGGCTCCCCCGTGACCCCCTTGTCACCCCTCAGTCGTCTCCATGACGACTACTCACGCCGCACGCCCTGCCTGCCCGCCAGCGACCGCCAACGCCGGCCCTCGCCCGCCAGAACGAGAGCTGCAGCGGAGAGGAATAGTACTTCAGTACGACTGGAACACACGCCTACCATCCACCCCCAGCCCCAGTCTGAGTACCACCCAGCCCTGTTCCCCATAGAGCCCCAGGAGGGACCAGACCATGTCTTCGCTTTTCCCAGCATTAACCAGCCTTTCACTACAACCTCATTTTCCCTGAGTGCTCGTGCTCAGAGGAGCAGCCTGTGTGAGGGGGACAGGCCTCAGGAGAGACAGGGAGATGGGTGGAGAGCACGGTGTGATTCCACTCCACACCCCCAGCGGGAGCCCTGTGGGAGTCACAGAAAACACCAGCCAGACGTCAACGCAGAGGGAAAGACTGAACCAAAGCAGGTAAGAGAATACTTTGATAGTCCAAAGTGCTACACTGGCTCTGTCCTGTAGTGCTTTGGAATGGCTTGCCTACTGATCTGAAAGGTGTTATCAGGTGAAAGTGATGTGCTGGTAGTGACCACATCCTCTACATATTGTTGTTGATCAGCGGGCTCAAAGGAAACAGTGATTTGATCATAGAAAGCTTGTGGATTTATATTAAGAAGTAAAGTGGAAACACTGTCGTTGTCGTCAACATTGTTGCATGTGCTGCATTGACCGTGCAGACTGAAAGCAAATGGCTTGTGGTCAAGCAACAAAAATGTGAAGCTTGAGTGACAGAGGGCGGGGCTAGGTCTGTGAGGAACACTGCATGGAGAGAGAGAAGAGAGGTATTACGGTGTAAAAAATAAACATGGACGTGCCACACGGCATATCATATTTAACAAATTAAACATTCAAATACCGTTAGAGAAGGTAAAGTATAAACCCAAACCGGTCTCGGCATCAATACCGGTATATAGTCAAATCCGGTATCCCGCCTAGCCCTACTGATAACGCAAACTTGTTTCCCAAGTTTCTAAACCGTACCAAACCATCTTTGGTATAGTGTCACCATAATATTTGAATTGAGGAAGTGTGATCATAGTCATTAGGATATGTTGGCAACCCGCAATACGTCCTGAACGCCCCCCAGCCTTCAGGTGGGAGCTGAACAGTATGTCCTGAACGCCCCCCAGCCTTCAGGTGGGAGCTGAACAGTATGTCCTGAATGCCCCCCAGCCTTCAGGTGGGAGCTGAACAGTATGTCCTGAATGCCCCCCAGCCTTCAGGTGGGAGCTGAACAGTATGTCCTGAATGCCCCCCAGCCTTCAGGTGGGAGCTGAACAGTATGTCCTGAATGCCCCCCAGCCTTCAGGTGGGAGCTGAACAGTATGTCCTGAATGCCCCCCAGCCTTCAGGTGGGAGCTGAACAGTATGTCCTGAATGCCCCCCAGCCTTCAGGTGGGAGCTGAACAGTATGTCCTGAATGCCCCCCAGCCTTCAGGTGGGAGCTGAACAGTATGTCCTGAATGCCCCCCAGCCTTCAGGTGGGAGCTGAACAGTATGTCCTGAATGCCCCCCAGCCTTCAGGTGGGAGCTGAACAGTATGTCCTGAATGCCCCTCAGCCTTCAGGTGGGAGCTGAACAGTATGTCCTGAATGCCCCCCAGCCTTCAGGTGGGAGCTGAACAGTGAACTTGAGATGTATTTTAAAGCTATTGGATGAAAAAGTTGTCATTTCCCAACATTTAGGTCAGTTGTATGCTGCTGCTTTGTGATCTATTAACAGCAAGGGTTCCATTAAATAGGCATCATATTTTTGACATTTGGCAATATTCAATTCATACACAAAACAGATAAACTAAAGTATTCACTGTGAAAGTGAAAACAGTCAGGCCATTCATATATAGCTTATGCGCAGCACTTTGTTGAAGTTATTGTTTTCTTGCTGAAACTGCAAGCAACACCTGTCAAACTCAGACAATTCTCTCAAAACACACCGACTAGTATTATCAGTATGTTGTTCTGGTTGAAATTGTTACTCTCCTGCCTTGTAACGATTACTGACATGGCAGATTCAGATGGGGCTAAAATGACACGTGGTGTGTTCTGCTTGTGTACATAATTACATTACCCGACCACCCCCAGTAAAACTCATCCTGTCTGAATAGGGCTTAAGAGTAGTACTGTTGACCAGTCACTGATGAAGGGGCGTAGACTTCGGCCCCCGAGCTTCGACTTGCCTCTATGTGTGTGCACGAACAGCCAGGAAAAAGAACCTGCCGAACAACAAAACTATACCAAATGTTCATGTTTACGTGAACTGGTTTGACTAGGAAGCATGCGACAGTCTTAACATCACTCAAGGGTAGGGTAGCCTAGTGGTTAGAGCATTGGACTAGTAACCGAAAGGTTAGTAGTAACCGAAAGGTTGCAAGTTCATATCCCAGAGCTGACAAGGTACAAATCTGTCGTTCTGCCCCTGAACAGGCAGTTAACCCACTGTTCCTAGGCAGTCATTGAAAATAAGAATCTGTTCTTAACTGACTTGCCTAGTTAAATAAAGGTCAAATAAAAAATAAATAAAAAATTGGTCAAGTCAATTGTCAATCAAGCTCTACAGCCCAGCTGATTGGCTCCAGCCTTGTGTCGTATCTACTGTCACTCTACTCTGTGTCTCTGCGTTGGCAGTGTATTTGTCCCCACTTTGATTGTGTGACTGTAGAGGCCAGGTGTGGAGCCCAGCCACTCTGAAGGAGTACAACAGGCACAGTTCATTATTAGGATTTGTTTATGATTGGTGGTGGTGTGATTGCGTAAGCAAGCAGTGTTCCCGTTCCAGTGTGCTGTGTGTGGCTGGTTGGCTGTGTGGTTATCAGTAAATGCACTGCTGTCCCCTCCCTTACCCCCCCCAGCCAGCCCCTCTCTGCCCTCAACAGCAGGCAGGCCACGGGGACAAAGGCCACTAGTCACACTGAGCCTGGGAGAGTTTACTGAGGGAGTTGTAGGAAAACGCTATAGACACAACCAGGAATAATACACTAGGGTTGTTAGAGGACTAGAGGTCGATCAGAAGACTGGTTTATTTGATCGAGGACCATGATGGCAGGTTTTAGCTGATAATATGAGGGAAAGGAGCACATTTACTTTGGTTGAAGAGCGAGATGCAGGGGAACGTACAGTAGAGGACTAAAGGAGAGGGAGACCCAGGCCTCGGGACAGAGGCCTGCCAGTGGGTTGTCATTTGACCTTGATGCTGATCCACTGTGTACATTTCCAGTGCGTATGGACCAGACCAGACCAAGATCAGGAGGACCAGCAGGTAAGAGGACATCTCTGGGTAAATACAATTGAATTCAATCACTATTTGACACCATCCCTTTTGATTTAAACAAAGTTACATAAATTGCATGGACTCACTCTGTGCAATGTGTTTTAAAATTATTTTTGAATTGCTCCCTCTTCTCTCTACCCCAAACATACAATTATCTGTAAGGTCCCTTAGCCGGGCAGGGAATTTCAAACATAGATTCAACCACAAAGACCATGGAGGTTTTCCAATGCCTCGCAAAGATCATCACCTATTTGTAGATGGGTAAAAAATAAATAATTTAAAGCAGACATTGAATATCCCTTTGAGCATGGAGAAGTTATCAATTATACTTTGGATGGTGTATCAATACACCCAGTCACTATGAAGATGGTCTTTCTTCCTAACTTATTTGCCGGAGAGGCCAATGGTGACATTAAAACGGTTACGGAGTTTAATGGCTGTTATAGGAGAGAACTGAGGATGTATCAACATTGTAGTTACTCCACAACACTAACCTAATTGACAGTGAAAAGAAGGAATCCTAACAGAATAAAACTATTCCACAACATGCATCCTGGCACTAAAGTAATATTGCCAAAAATTGGCAAAGTAATTCACTTTTTGTCCTGAATACATACAAAGTTAGGTTTGGGGCAAATCCAATACAACACATTACTGAGTACTGTTCCATTTTTTCAAGCATGGTGGTGGCTGCATCATGTTATGGGTATGCTTGTAATCTTTAAGAACTGAGTGTTTTTCAGTATGAAACGGAATTGAACTAAGCATAGGCAAAATCCTAGAGGAAAATCTGGTTCAGTCTGCTTTCCACCAGCCACTGGAAGATGAATTCACCTTTCAGCAGGACAATAACCTAAAACAGAAGGCCAAATATACTTTGGAGTTGCTTACCAAGAAGATTGAATGTTCCTGAGTTACAGTTTTGACTTAAACCTGCTTGAAAAATCTATGGCTAGATTTAAATGGTTGTCTGGGGCCTCCTGGGTGGCGCAGTGGTCTAAGGCACTGCATCGCAGTGCTAGCTGTGCCACTAGAGAGACTGGTTCGAGTCCATGCTCTGTTGCAGCCGGCCGCGACCGGGAAGGCCATGGGTCGACGCACAATTGGCCTAGCGTGGTCCGGGTTAGGGATGGTTTGGCCGGTAGGGATATCCTCGTCTCATCGCGCTGGCTTCCGAGTTGGATGCACGCTGTGTTAAGAAGCAATGCAGGTTGGTTGGGTTGTGTTTCGGAGGACGCATGGCTCTCGACCTTCATCTCTCCCAAGTTCGTACTGGAGTTGTATAAATAGAAAAATCTATTTCATCCATTTTGAATTCAGGCTGTAGAATAAGTTGAGGGGTATGTATACTTTCTGAAGGCACTGTATGTATTTCGGTTTCATTCAAATTTAAAAGGGGTACTGTCAAAAAGTGATTGAGTTCAAATGAGTTCAAATTACCCCTCTCACTTTGGGGGGAAAAAAACAATACTAATGTCAAACTAGCCTTAAACAGAACAGAACACATTACAGTAGTAAGCTTTCTGGTCAGTTACAGATTAAACATTGCTCGATTTTTCAAATGACCAGTAACCTAAATAGGAATAAATGTGTACTCTGCTATCGCTCCTACTTGTGTGTACACATATAATTTGATAAGACCTTTTTATTTCTTGAGGTTATGTGATATGGGGAAAAGAATGTGCAAATATATATTAGAGTCCTAAGATATATATTAGTAACTTTCCACATTAATGACACGTCAACTAAATGGCATGCTCTGTTTTTGATTCAGACTTTCCTTCCTGCAGATGTTTGTTAGAAGCAAACATTATGGGGCATCTCATTGACCTTTTCATCTTTGCTCTCACCTTCAGTGTACGTTAGAAGAACAGGGCAGAGAGGCACTATTAGGGGGTGAAGAGACGCCCCCTCCTTCAGCCACCAGTACCCCTTCTCTCACACCAACATGGCCCCCAGAGTCTCCCACTTCACCCATGTCACCGACGAAAATAGGTTCCACAGAAACGTCCACGTCCTTCATCCCCAGGCAAAGGGCGGGCCGATCGAGACCTCGACCAATCTCTGACTACGCTCAGCTGGTAGCCAGGAAGTACGCCATCCCCGAGGAGGAGACGGAGCTACATCCTAAGGAGAGGACTACAAATGGAACTCTCTATCAAGACGGCAAAAGCAATGGAGGCTCGCAGGACAGTGACAGCACAGGGAACTACAATATGAATGGAGATCTCCCGTGCCGGAGGAGACAGCCAATGTCTGTTATTGGAGGAGCTGAGGAGAGAGAGGACCGTCTGCCTTCTGTAAGAACCTCACCTCTAAACAATGGCTAGATATATACTGAACAGAAATATAAACGCAACATGTAAAGTGTTGGTCCCATGTTTCATGAGCTGAAATTAAAGATCCCAGAAATTTTCCATATGAACCAAAAGCTTGTTTCTCCCATTTTGTGCAGATTTTTTTATATCCCTGTTAGTGAGCAGTTCTCCTTTGCCAAGATAACCCATCCACCTGACAGGTGTGGCATATCAAGAATCTGATTAAACAGCACGATCATTACACAGGTGCACCTTGTGCTGGGGGCAATAAAAGGCCCCTCTAACATGTGCAGTTTTGTCACAACACCATGCCACAGATGTCTTAAGTTGTTGTCAGAATTGAATGTTAATTTCTCTACCATAAGCCACCTCCAACGTCATTTTAGAGAATTTGGCAGTGCGACCAACTGGCCTCACAACCGCAGACCACATGTAACCACGCCAGCCCAGGACATCCACATATTCACCTGCGGGATTGTCTGAGACCAGCCACCTGGACAGCTGATGAAACTGTGGGTTTGTTTAACTGAAGAATTTCTGCACAAACTGTCAGAAACGTCTCAGGGAAGCTCATCTGGCTGCTTGTCGTCTTCAGCAGGGTCTTGACTTGACTGCAGTTCTGCGTCGTAACTGACTTTAGTGGAAAAAGGCTCACCTTCGATTGTCACTGGCACGTTGGGTAAGTGTTCTCTTCACGGGCAAATGGCTGGCAGCATGCGTATATGGTGTTATGTGGGCGAGCGGTTTGCTGATGTCAACGTTGTGAACAGAGACCCCCATGGTGGCGGTAAGGTTATGGTGTGGGCAGGCAAAAGTTACAAACAACAAACACATTTAGCATTTTACCGATGGCATTTTGAATGCACAGCTATACGGTGACGGGATTCTGAGGCCCGTTGTCGTGCCATTCATCTGCCACCATCACCTCATGTTTCAGCATGATGATGCACGGCCCCATGTCGCAAGAATCTGTAAGTAATTACTTGAAGCTGAACATGTCCCAGTTCTTCAATGCATGCATACTCACCAGACATGTTTGGGATTCTCTGGATCGACATGTATGACAGTGGTCCAGTTCCCTCCAATATCAAGCAACTTCACACAGCCATGGAAGAGGAGTGGGACAGCATTCCACAGGCCACGATCAACAGTCTGATCAACTCTATGCGATGTGTCGCGCGCGCTGCATGAGGCAAATGGTGATCACACCAAATACTGCCTGGTTTTTTAAATGTATCTGTGACCAACATATACAGTACCAGTCAAAAGTTTGAACACACCTACTCATTCAGGGGGGTTTTCTTTATTTTTACTATTTTATACATTGTAGAATAATATTGAAGACATCAAAACTATGAAATAACACATGAAATCATGTAGTAACTAAAAAAGTGTTAAACAAATCAAGATATATTTTAGATTCTTCAAAGTAGCTACTCTTTGCCTTTGATAGCTTTGCACACTATTGGCATTCTCTCAACTAGCTTCATGAGGAATGTTTTTCCAACAGTCTTGAAGGAGTTCCCACATACAGTGCCTTGAGAAAGTATTCGGCCCCCTTGAACTTTGCGACCTTTTGCCACATTTCAGGCTTCAAACATAAAGATATAAAACTGTATTTTTTTGTGAAGAATCAACAAGTGGGACACAATCATGAAGTGGAACGACATTTATTGGATATTTCAACCTTTTTTTAACAAATCAAAAACTGAAAAGTTGGGCGTGCAAAATTATTCAGCCCCCTAAGTTAATACTTTGTAGCGCCACCTTTTGCTGCGATTACAGCTGTAAGTTGCTTGGGGTATGTCTCTATCAGTTTTGCACATCGAGAGACTGAAATTTTTTCCCATTCCTCCTTGCAAAACAGCTCGAGCTCAGTGAGGTTGGATGGAGAGCATTTGTGAACAGCAGTTTTCAGTTCCACAGATTCTCGATTGGATTCAGGTCTGGACTTTGACTTGGCCATTCTAACACCTGGTTATGTTTATTTTTGAACCATTCCATTGTAGATTTTGCTTTATGTTTTGGATCATTGTCTTGTTGGAAGACAAATCTCCGTCCCAGTCTCAGGTCTTTTGCAGACTCCATCAGGTTTTCTTCCAGAATGGTCCTGTATTTGGCTCCATCCATCTTCCAAACTATTTTAACCATCTTCCCTGTCCCTGCTGAAGAAAAGCAGGCCCAAACCATGATGCTGCCAGCACCATGTTTGACATTGGGGATGGTGTGTTCAGGGTGATGAGCTGTGTTGCTTTTACGCCAAACATAACGTTTTGCATTGTTGCCAAAAAGTTCAATTTTGGTTTCATCTGACCAGAGCACCTTCTTCCACATGTTTGGTGTGTCTCCCAGGTGGCTTGTGGCAAACTTTAAACGACACTTTTTATGGATATCTTTAAGAAATGGCTTTCTTCTTGCCACTCTTCCATAAAGGCCAGATTTGTGCAATATACGACTGAGCTCAGCTATAGATCTCTGCAGTTCATCCAGAGTGATCATGGGCCTCTTGGCTGCATCTCTGATCAGTCTTCTCCTTGTATGAGCTGAAAGTTTAGAGGGATGGCCAGGTCTTGGTAGATTTGCAGTGGTCTTCTGCACACCAATATCTCTACCTGTACATGACCATCTGATCTTTTATCACTCCAGTGTTAATCTGCAAAATTGTAATTATTTGCCTACCTCCTCATGCCTTTTGCACACATTGTATATAGACCCCCCCTTCGTTTTCTACTGTGTTATTGACTTGTTAATTGTTTACTCCATGTGTAACTCTTTGTTGTATGCTCACACTGCTATGCTTTATCTTGGCCAGGTCGCAGTTGTAAATGAGAACTTGTTCTCAACTAGCCTACCTGGTTAAATAAAGGTGTTCTCAACTAGCCTACCTGGTTAAATAAAGGTGTTCTCAACTAGCCTACCTGGTTAAATAAAGGTGAAATAAAAAAATAAAATAAAAAAATACTCCTTCCATTTCAATATTATCGCTTGCACAGTGCTCCTTGGGATGTTTAAAGCTTGGGAAATCTTTTTGTATCCAAATCCGGCTTTAAACTTCTTCACAACAGTATCTCTGACCTGCCTGGTGTGTTCCTTGTTCTTCATGATGCTCTCTGCGCTTTTAACGGACCTCTGAGACTATCACAGTGCAGGTGCATTTATACGGAGACTTGATTACACACAGGTGGATTGTATTTATCATCATTAGTCATTTAGGTCAACATTGGATAATTCAGAGATCCTCACTGAACTTCTGGAGAGAGTTTGCTGCACTGAAAGTAAAGGGGCTGAATAATTTTGCACGCCCAATTTTTCAGTTTGATTTGTTAAAAAAGTTTGAAATATCCAATAAATGTCATTCCACTTCATGATTGTGTCCCACTTGTTGTTGATTCTTCACAAAGAAATACAGTTTTATATCTTTATGTTTGAAGCCTGAAATATGGCAAAAGGTCGCAAAGTTCAAGGGGGCCAAATACTTTCGCAAGGCACTGTATGTGTATCACTGCAGAATGCTGTGGTAACCATGCTGGTTGTGTGCCTTGAATTCTAAATAAATCACAGACAGTGTCACCAGCAAAGCACAATCACACCACCTCCTCCATGCTTCACGGTGGGAACCACACATGCAGAGATAATCCGTTCACCTACTCTACGTCTCACAAAGACACGGCGGTTGGAACCAAAAATCTAATTCGGACTCATCAGACCAAAGGACAGATTTCCACCGGTCTATTGTCCATTGCTTGTGTTTCTTGGCCCAAGCAAGTCTCTACTTACTATTGGTTTCCTTTAGTAGTGGTTTCTTTGCAGCAATTCGACCATGAAGGCCTGATTCACGTAGTCTCCTCTGAACAGTTGAGATGTATCTGTTACTTAAACTCTGAAGCATTTGCAGCCCAAATAATCTGAGGTGCAGTTTACTAATGAACTTATCCTCTGCAGCAGAGGTAACTCTGGGCATTCCTTTCCTGTGGCTGTCCTCATGAGAGCCAGTTTCATCATAGCACTTGATGGTTTCTGCGACTGCACTTGAAGGAACTTTTAAAGTTCTTGAAATGTTCCGTGTTGACTGACCTTCATGTCTTAAAGTAATGGACTGTCGTTCCTACCATAATATGGACTTGGTATTTTACCAAATAGGGTTTTCTGTATACCACCCCTACCTAGTCACAACACAATTGATTAGCTCATTAAGAAGGAAAGAAATTCCACAAATTAACTTTTAACATGTCACACATGTTAATTGAAATACATTCCAGGTGACTTACTCATGAAGCTGGTTGAGAGAATGCCAAGAGTGTGCAAAGCTGTCATCAAGGCAAAGGATGGCTACTTTGAAGAATCTCAAATATAAAATGTATTTTGATTTAGTTAACACTTTTTTTTGGTTTTTACATGATTCCATATGTTATTTCATAGTTTTGACATCTTCACTATCATTCTACAATGTAAAAAATTAAGAAAAACCCTGGTATGAGTAGGGTGTCCGAACTTTTGGCTGGTAATGTACATATCTGTATTTCCAGTCGTGAAATCCATAGATTCGGGCCTAATGAATTAACTGATTTCCTTATGAACTGTAACTCAGTGAAATCATTTACACCATCTGTATTCCAGAGGAAATGCCCAGTATGTATTATAATGCCCTGTTTGTGATTTGTTCCCAAAGGCCCTAACACTGTCCTCTCCATGTCCCTCTAGCCCCTGTCGCGGCCCCCTGTCCCGTCCCACCAAGTGCCCCCCTACAAAGCGGTGTCGGCCAGGTTCCGCCCCTCCACCTTCTCCCAGAGCACCCCCATCGGACTGGACCGCCTCGGACGACGCAAACTACACAGAGTCCTCAGTGTTGAGGGTGTGTGTGTGTATGTGTGAAAGAGAGGAATAAAGATGGAGAGAGCTTGTCTGTGAGAATGAGGCAGAGTGGGGTTGAGTGATGAGGGTGTGTGAGAATGAGGCAGAGTGGGGTTGAGTGGTGAGGGTGTGTGAGAATGAGGCAGAGTGGGGTTGAGTGGTGAGGGTGTGAGAATGAGGCAGAGGGGGTCTAGTGTCTGTAAATTAACAGCAAAACAGACAAGCTCTTTGAAAGTGTGATGTAAACGTATGTCTCCCCTCTTTCAGTGTGTGTGAGAGCATGTATAATGTTTGTAACTGTATTCTCCCCAAAGCAGACGCCGGCTCAGAACGTTCTGCAGCGGTGGATGGTGACAGTGTGAGTGAGGAGGAGGGGAGCTTCGATGAGCTCAGCGACGTCACAACGTACCTGCAGCCTGGGGTGGAGCTGTCTGCTCTCAGCCAGGTGAGCTGCCCACCTGGGTGTTGACCTGCAGAGTGTGTTCTGTTACCTGGCAACAGACGTAACGTCTCTCCAAGTCAACATGCCGTTTCTGCCAAGTCGTCTCTGATGTTTCTATTTCTATGTGATTGTGTGTGATCTGTTTTGGTCCAAATTTGGACACGGCTGTGGTGTCCAAGTCCAAGCATAATCTGTGTGTCGGACATGAGTGTGCTGTGCATGTAATCTGTATTTATCTGTGCGTGTCTGTCATTACATGAAACTCTATCTCTGACTCTGTAACTCTGAGTGCAGAGAAACATCAGGGGAATAATGTGACTTCTCATTTCTTTAACTGGAAAATCTTCAGCCATCAGACAGTCTGATGTATGTAATAGTTTTTTATATATATATCTCTGTGTGTGTGTGTGTGTGTGTGTGTCAGTGGATAAGCCAGGGTCAAGCGGTGTATGCGGAGGCCCTGTGGGACCATGTGACGATGGAGGAGCAGGAGCTGGCGTTCAAGGCGGGGGATGTGATCCGGGTGCTGGAGGCCCCTCACAAGGACTGGTGGTGGGGCATGGGGGCAGACAGGGAGGCCTGGTTCCCCTCTAGCTTCGTCAGGGTAAAACTACTCTAATCACTTTTCCATCCAGTTTTTATGTGAGTAAAGTCCTACCCTATAAAAAAATATACAAAATCGCAACAGCTGTGATGGAATCAGGAAGTTTTGGTACAATTTTATAAATGCCGACAGATCATTTGTTTGTTCGACATGGTGGGATCATTTTGTGTCGGTAAAATGTATTATGCAAGAAATTTCCAAAGACCAGAGTAGGCACATTTGCTATTTAACTCAACCGTTTTTGTGACAAAACTATCGGAGTTGAAATGCGATGCAAACACATTGAACTTTAGAATTTTATTCGGTACATGAGAAGTACATTTTGTGTCATCAAGTCCTTCTGGTGCACTAACCCTGATTTTTCTTACATTTTCAATTTCAATCAGTCAATTATTCACCATTTCTTCATGTTTTTATTTATATTTTTACACAAAAACAAGATATAGCTCAGGCCATAAAGCAGAAAACTAAAGAAAGGGCCACAAACAAAACTGTCTGTACAAGACATGATGGTTGGGTTGTTGAAATATAAGAAGTGTCCATGTTTTGTCTAAGTGGACATTGACCTCCCTGTGTAATTGATGTTTACTGTAGACCCTCCCAGCCAAAGGCTCTGAAACTGGCTTAGTGCCAACCACGCCCCTTAGTAGTGTGTGTTCAAGAGCTGAGGGGTTCAGAGGTTTCAGTGGTTTCCCTGGTGACTTGTGTTGATTGACAGTTACGTCTTAGTAAGGCAAGCTATGGTAACCATGGCGAGGCCAGTTAATTGATAGGTGGGTGACCGCTTGGTAATTTCCCTTATTGGTGATTGTTATTGACGGACAGGGGCTTGTTAACCATACATGGTGTTTCCAATGTTACCATAGGGATGTAGGTTGGATTAAGTTTCATTTATAGATGCTAGTTAACTAGGTGGACTGTGTGACTCAGGTTTCCCTGGTAACGTGGGGGAGTGTGTTTTGATTGACAGGTTCGTGTGAACCAGGAGGAGGACTCAGGAGCAGAAAGTGTAGAGAGTTGTGCTCTGGACCAAGAGGACCCACACACTGACACCCGGGATACTCAAACACACAGCGCCGAGCACCGTGAGCAGATGAGGACTAACGTGGTCAAAGAGATCATGAATACTGAACGCATCTACATCAAACATCTCCGGGACATCTGTGAGGTGGGTGGAGGCTCGACCACAACCACCAACATTAACCGACCCTAACCCATCTCTTTCCACCATCACTGATATTACAACTAGAACTCTGGATTCCCACCAGCTTTTCTGCCCATTGGCTCCCCCTGCTGGTCAAACCTTAGCATTGAACACAACATCTATGTGTGTTTTTTTCTGCATAGAAAAGTCTTGGGTGGGCCACCTGTTTTTTCAGGGGCCTATATCCAAATAGATACATTTTTATTAGTGTTATTTATTTTTATTAAAATTATTTTCAGGATAGACATTTTTTCCAGTGTTAACTTAAAAGACTAAAACCAGATATAAAGTATGTAGAAAAGATAACATACTAGTGTATTTTGTGATAAGATCATCTTTGAGAACTAACAATCACAAAAATTAAAGTGACAGTCAGGGGGGCCCCCGTTTGATCTTGTTTGTGTTGCTCAGATAGCATAAGCTATGGTGAAATGTGTAGAATTGCAGGACATTTGCTTTAAAACTGCACATTTTCTGTCTCATGTAAAATGTGTATAAATGTACACATTAGCTTTAAAACCGCTACATTTTGTCACTGCGCCCAACAGGAGGGCCTCTAAAATGTTTGATCCGAGACCACACCATTGGCCGTGCCCTACCACTTAAGCCTCATTTTGACCCAGACAAAATGTCTAATGCTTTTCCCAGGGCTATATCCGTCAGTGTGGTAAACACCCGGGCATGTTCACTGAGCTGCAGCTGAAGACCATCTTCAGTAACATCGAGGACATCTACAAGTTCCAGAGACAGTTCCTCAAAGACCTGGAGAGGAAGTACAACACAGACCAGCCTCACCTCAGTGAGATAGGAGCCTGTTTCCTCTTACAGGTACGCTATACCCTTTGTGTACACACTTTCTTTACACTCACACACTTTTTTCAGAATTGGATCCAGTGTTTTTCCATACCATCATCTTTTTGCTCTGTGAGTACATTACACAGTTATACATTTCAACATCGTCATATCCCCGTTTGGCTCTATTGAACTATTTTGCCTCTCTCCCTCCCGGCTTTTCCACCCCCCACACTCTTTCCTTCCTTACCCACTCTCTCACCCTCTTCACTCACCCCCCCCATCCTCTTATCCTCTCTCTCAGGGGGAGGGGTTTTCCATCTACTCTGAGTACTGTAACACCCACCCTGCAGCGTGTGGGGAGCTGCAGCGCCTCATGAAGCTGGGCAGGTACAAGCACTTCTTTGAGGCCTGCCGGCTGCTGCAGCAGATGATTGACATCTCCATCGCCGGCTTCCTGCTCACGCCTGTCCAGAAGATCTGCAAGTACCCCCTGCAGTTGGGAGAGCTGCTCAAATACACCCCCAAAGACCACAGGTAGGCCACAACACACACTGGGCACTTTTTTCCTTTACGAACTTCACAACATATACTCACTCACACGAATACACACACAAACCTTTTCACACTCTCCAATGTTGTTGATGTTGTGTTCTGTAGTGACTATGGTGGAGTTAGTGATGCGTACGAGGCGATGAAGAATGTGGCGAGCCTGATCAACGAGGGGAAAAGGAGGCTGGAGAGTGTTGACGCCATAGCTCACTGGCAGGTGGCCATCCTACGCTGGGAGGTGAGGCTCCTCACAACCTGTTTACATTGTTACTGTAGGAGGAACCTGTTACCACCATACTATTACATGGCTACTACAGTGTTTATGTTAAGGCTTTGCATCAAAACCCATTTCAACCTTGTGCTCGTCTCCTGTACTCAGTCTGGGAAATAAGGTGTCGTTTATCATGGGTCCATGCTATCCGGGGTCCTTGGGGCATCCCTACCCCATTTGAAGTTGAAATGTAAAAAAGTTAAGGGGTATGGTAAGGTTAGGGTAGAGACTTCCCAAGGATCCCAGCTAGCACTAACCATAAGATGTAGACAATGACTCAACCAATGACCTGACAAATGCAACCCCCTCTCTGAACCAGTATCTGGGCAGAGGAGGAGACGATGAATGACTAGTCTCAAATCACCTCTTCGGTACTGCCAATAAAATCCCTCATTACTACCACGTACATGTCGGCTGATCCAGCAGCAGTACACTAACCAATCATCAATCAACCTGTAATCATATTTAATGCAAGTAGATTAAGTAGACCATGTTAATAGAGATCAAGTAGGTTAAGTAGACCATGTTAATAGAGACCAAGTAGGTTAAGTAGACCATGTTAATAGAGACCAAGTAGGTTAAGTAGACCATGTTAATAGAGACCAAGTAGGTTAAGTAGACCATGTTAATAGAGCTTTCCGAAGAGGGCGATTTGGCATGTACATTTTTATGTCGATTTTTTTGGGGGATGTACATACCTGGTGTGACGGCAGTAAATGACGATAGTTGCTCAGCGAAACATATTTTGTGAGTAACTGATGTATTTTGACATAATGCTTGCATAGCTGTCTAATGGGAAAATGAATGGTAGCAAACTGGGCTAGAGATGAGACTAGTCATATTCATTGTCTCCTCCTCTGCCCAGATACTGGTTCACCCCCCTCTCTCTCTCTGTGTGTGCTCTCTCCCAGGGAGCGGATGTTCTGGAGTGCAGCTCGGAGCTGATCCACTCTGGGGAACTCACCCGGATTGTCCGACAGGGCAACAAGACGCAGCAGCGCAGCTTCTTCCTGTTCGACCACCAGCTGGTGTTCTGTAAGAAGGACGTACTGCGCCGCGACCTGCTGCACTACCGTGGTCGCCTGGACATGGACAACACATCGGTGCTGCAGATGCCCGATGGCAGGGACCCCGAGCTGGGCATCTTGCTGAGGAACGCCTTGCGGCTCCGGAACAGCTCTACCCTGGAGACCCTGTGTTACCTCTGCTGCAGGAAACCCCAGGATAGACAACGCTGGCTGCAGGCCTTCGCCAGGGAGAGACAGAGGGTACAGGAGGACCAGGAGATGGGTGAGAAGGAGTGGGAAGGAGAGACTGATGAGGGAAAGGGAAGGAGAGACTGATGAGGGAAGTGGGAAAAGGATGGAGAGACTGACGGAAGTGGAAAGGGATGGAGAGACTGAGGGAAGTGGAAAAGGATGGAGAGACTGAGGGAAGTGGAAAGGGATGGAGAGACTGAGGGAAGTGGAAAAGGATGGAGAGACTGATGAGGGAAGTGGAAAGGGAAGGAGATACTGAGGAGGGAAGAGGAAAGGGAAGGAGATACTGAGGAAAGGGAAGGAGATACTGAGGAAAGGGAAGGAGATACTGAGGAAAGGGAAGGAGATACTGAGGAAAGGGAAGGAGATACTGAGGAAAGGGAAGGAGATACTGAGGAAAGGGAAGGAGATACTGAGGAAAGGGAAGGAGATACTGAGGAAAGGGAAGGAGATACTGAGGAAAGGGAAGGAGATACTGAGGAAAGGGAAGGAGATACTGAGGAAAGGGAAGGAGATACTGAGGAAAGGGAAGGAGATACTGAGGAAAGGGAAGGAGATACTGAGGAAAGGGAAGGAGATACTGAGGAAAGGGAAGGAGATACTGAGGAAAGGGAAGGAGATACTGAGGAAAGGGAAGGAGATACTGAGGAAAGGGAAGGAGATACTGAGGAAAGGGAAGGAGATACTGAGGAAAGGGAAGGAGATACTGAGGAAAGGGAAGGAGATACTGAGGAAAGGGAAGGAGATACTGAGGAGGGAAGGGAAGGAGATACTGAGGAGGGAAGGGAAGGAGATACTGAGGAGGGAAGGGAAGGAGATACTGAGGAGGGAAGGGAAGGAGATACTGAGGAGGGAAGGGAAGGAGATACTGAGGAGGGAAGGGAAGGAGATACTGAGGAGGGAAGGGAAGGAGATACTGAGGAGGGAAGGGAAGGAGATACTGAGGAGGGAAGGGAAGGAGATACTGAGGAGGGAAGGGAAGGAGATACTGAGGAGGGAAGAGGAAAGGGGTGGCGTCTAGAAGAGGGGTTGATGGGAAAGGTGTTTCCCATGTCTCCTTCATGTAGCCTAACTCTTAAACACACACATTCATGCACGTTTTTTTTTGTATACTGACTCTATCATGTTCAGCTATAATTAGTATGCTTTAACTGATTAAACACAAATACAAATATTGCCGTTCAAAAGTTTGGGGACACTTAGAAATGTCCTTGTTTTTAAAAGAAAATCACTCTTTTTTTGGTCCATTTAAAATAACATCAAATTGATCAGAAATACAGTGTAGACATTTCTAATGGTGTAAATGACTGTTGTAGCTGGAAACGGCAGATTATTTTATGGGATATCTACATGGGCCTCTGTACGCCTATTATCAGCAACCATCACTTCTGTGTTCCAATGGCACGTTGTGTTAGCTAATCCAAGTTCATCACTTTTGCAATTATGTTAGTGTAGCGTGGTTCGTTCTGCGTTGTGTACTTTTAATTACGACGCTGCCACAACTGGAGGTCTGCTAGTTGAATTATTTTTATTTGCACTACGCACGAAGAGACAACACACATTATGTTAGCCCTTGGCGCAGTCATAGCTCTCAGGCACCTTGCTAGCCGAAGGTCAGGCGAAAGAGAACAATAAGGGGGTACGGAAATACAGATAACCCGCGATGGACCAAACCAAAATATACAAAACTTTTACAATCACGTTTATGTACAATGTTGATATGAAAAGGTGTTTGTACACAAAGAATAACATTAGCTATGCAGCTGTAATTAAATAAAAAAACACAGAATTATTATTATCAAATTATTAACATCCCCCCTTGACCTGGCCTATTTGAATTGGTCCTTGTGTGCAACTTGGTGCATAATCTAGGGGAACAACATCACACTGCTACATTAGCACAGCTGAAAACTGTTGTTCTGCTTAAAGAAGCAATAAAACTGGCCTTTAGACTAATTGATTTATCTGTAGCATCAGAATTTGGGAGATTACAGGCTCAAAATGGCAAGAAACAAATAACTTTTTCTGAAACTCGTCACTTTTCTTGTTCTGAGAAATGAAGGCTAGAGAAATTGCCAAGACTCTGAAGATCTCATACAACGCTGTATACTACTCCCTTCACAGAACAGCGCAAACTGGCTTAAACCAACATAATTGCGAAAGGGTTTTCTAATTATCAATTAGCCTTTTTAAAATGATAAACTTGGATTAGATAACACAACATGCCATTGGAACACAGGAGTGATGGTTGCTGATAATGGGCCTCTGTACATATTCCATAAGAAATCTGCCGTTTCCAGCTACAATAGTCATTTACAACATGAACAATGTCTGCACTGTATTTCTGATCAATTTTATGTTATTTTAATGGACAAAAAATGTGCTTTTCTTTCAAAAACAAGGACATTTCTAAGTGACCCCAAACGTCTGAACGGTAGTGTATATATTTTTTTCTGTTTTTTTGTGTGTGGTTATTGTAGAGGCTCTTGTTTTCAACCTCCCCTGCAAACTGTTTTCTGTACTGTTTTGTCTTTCACTTTTCTTCTTTGGTTTCGAATAAATAAAATCTAAAACCATTCACAAGAGGAGAACCTGTAAGTAAGTCCATGTTGAATGACATTGGGTTGACTGGTATTTTTGTAATTTCATGACAGGAATGAAGATCAGTGAAACGCAGAGAAAACAAGCAATCTTCAATGCAAGAAGATCCAAACGAGGGAAAATGAAGCGTAAGCAAGCAATCATACTTCTGTGTTCTTACAATTGCTGTGGTGTTGGATTTAGTGAAATACTCTTATTGCAAATAATGTTTTTAAAATGTTCTTTATTCTCAGCCATAGGCTACTCTGGCTCTGTCCCGCCCCACCACCACCACCACCACCAACCCCTGCATCCAATTCACCAGCGCCATGTTACTGTGCCAACCAGTGTGCCTCAGCAGCAGGTGTTCACATTGGCCGAGCCCAAGCGAAAGCCCGCCCACCTGTGGTACACCTTTACCCGACATGCCTTGTTCAGGAAGTGAGGATCTCGCCCTGAGGACTCAGAAAAACATACAATTATGGACCTACATATTTCAGCATAGTATCTGTGCATGTACTACTTTGTGTGTTTTATCTATGTGTTTGTGTGCCTCTTAAAGTGTATGTATATTTTGTTGTGGTCTTGTGTGCATTATGGCTGTTCGGTTTCTATTTGTGTCTATTCAAATCTGTGCCTGCAAATTGGGAGAGATTTCCCATAAGTGTTAATATGCATACAGACTGACTCCCTCCATGTGCTGGTGTGGTAAAGATGCTGCTTTTTGTAGGTCTGAGGTTCCCAACCGCCCAACACAAACCTGTATTCATGTAATTATGACCATGATGTGCAGTACATTTTAGCTTTTCAATTAGGAGTTGAGTACTTACCTGCTACCTTGGTTTTAGTTCATTTCTCTGAGGCTGGTCCCTGTTGGAGTTGGACTGCTAGTGAAGGCACAAGTGGCTCTTCTGAGAGCTGAATGCCCAGAGGACAGTCTACACATGCATTTGCACATTCAGTAACCCTGTTAACACTGTTGTAAATAAACTCTTTTACAAAAAGTACCAAATACAAGTAGTGTATTTCACAATAATTGTATTGGTTGGTTGTGAGAAATGTATCTCTCAAAGATATTTAACATCTTCTGTAATAATTCATATGATATCATAGAATTCTGTCAACATGAATGAGGGTCGTCACTAGTTACCACAGCCACAAAGTTTTAAACCCGCCTATTTCTACAATTTCTTATACCTAACATTAAATTAAGACCAAAAAGCAAATGTTTACTTTGTGGCTGTGGTAACTAGTGGAAACCCTGAAGGATCCCCAGCTAGTCGCTGCTTCCTCACCTGTGCGGTCGGATCTGGTTACATTCACCTGGCGGCTCAGGGTAGATAGCGAGACGCCCCACAGCAGCACGGTTTAACCAGTACACAGGGGTGCTGCTTTTTCCATCTTTATATTTTCCATCTTAGAGTGGAACAGTAGAAATGACCGATCTCACTCAGAAGCGAACAATCGGATGATATGAGAGGCGCGAAGTAATGTCCCTTTGCCGGTGTTATGGGGACAGAGCGCGAGCTGACGAGCGGAGATGACAGAGATGGCAATGCCGGAGACACTGCCAGTGTAAGTATAGCATATTATTGGAATATTATTACCTGCTGTTGGTGAATGGGAATAATTCGATTTTTTTATTAACAACCAAAACAAGTGACGAGTAAAACTGTAATTTTGTTGTCATATCACCCGAGAAGCCTATGAGTTGGAATGATTACGCACTTTTCGTCTCCATAAAATTAGCTTTAAGTACCTTAATAGAGAACGTAGGTTTTAGGCATATACTAAAATAAAAACGTGTACAGTGTGTGACTGACTATGTGACCACTTGGTTACAGCGACACCGTTCTTCTGAGGACACCCAAACCAGTGTCCACAGTAATGCCCAAGAGCCTTTGTTGTAGCCCTGCTTGGGATCTTTAGCCTATATTGACTATTGGTTGAGACTCAGGACCCGTTAGGGAAGACTATGTCAGGGTGGGAAATTGGACATGTGATTGGGCCAAGTTGGAGGTAGTAATGTATTTAGGTTATAGTTTATTGAGTGGCATGAATACATCACACCAAAAGCTTGCTTTTATGGCTATTTTCAAACAAATTTCCTGCAATTATGTGTGGTAATGATTTATCTTCACTACTTGGACAATTGATTTAATTATTAAATCTATGCAAATAAATTATATGAATTGATAGTTCCGCCCTTTTTTTTTTTTTTGATTCTGTAATAGGAATATTTTAACCATGTATTCAAGCTAATCAAATCAAAGTTTAGCGCTGTCCGTTTAAAACAACGAAGGGCGCGCCAATCTTTTAAAATAACCCTCATTAAGATGTTACCTAATATTCCTACTCATCACATTATTATTATTATAAATAGTAGACTATCACTTCTCACAATGGTGCTCGTTTAGCAAAGGTAGATCAAATCTGAGTCAATGTCTTGCAAGATCACACAACGATTAATTCGTATTTTATATAACAGAACCTAATAGCATAGCAGGCCAATAACACCACTGTTACACCAAAAACACCTCATTTCTAATGAGATTTTAAGATGGTTAGCTGAAGCTGAATAGTCTAAAAAAATATAGAATGCGCCAAAACTCAGAGCCTAGTAGCCTATTAGCAAAGGCTAATAGTTAACATCATCCGCTCTAATTGTCTCACGAAACAGTAACTCGGGAAGATGGAAATGCTGATTCCCATGAAACTGATTGAGATCAATAAAAAATTGGCATGGAGATGCAGTTTCACCGGTAAAACGTGAATATTTAGCATTCACAATTGCCAGTGATAATGGGTATTAAAAATGTAAAAAATTCTTGAGGCAATATGTGTGGGCATAGGCAGACGCATTTTATGCAGATTTTTGACTACATCTGTCCTTACAAACTTTGAGAGAATGGTGACGTCATATACATATTTTTTTGCGCTACACCACTGCAAGTAAGATTTATAGTAGGTCTGTAGACAGGGGTGTCTGTGTGCTGCATGTTCCCCGCAAACTGCAACCGTCACGTGCTCATTATGAACAGGTTTTCTTCTCCATTTACATTGTGTCATAGCCTACACTTGGATTAGCCTACACTGTAATTAATTAAACTGGATCATTTTACCGCACCAGCATTGCAATCCAATGCATGCACGATTTATGGAATAAACGGAGATATATTGCGGGGCTGTAAAACATTTTGGGGCTGTGCTGCAGAAGGCTATAATCGGTCCACTAATACAGGACTGAAGGCCCAGTGTACTACTTTTGTAAGATGTTTTTTTCTCGCGCTACAGACCGCTATATAGGACTAGTAAAGGCCCAGTGTACTACTTTTGTAAGATGTTTTTTTCTCGCGCTACAGACCGCTATATAGGACTAGTAAAGGCCCAGTGTACTACTTTTGTAAGATGTTTTTTTCTCGCGCTACAGACCGCTATATAGGACTAGTAAAGGCCCAGTGTACTACTTTTGTAAGATGTTTTTTTCTCGCGCTACAGACCGCTATATAGGACTAGTAAAGGCCCAGTGTACTACTTTTGTAAGATGTTTTTTTCTCGCGCTACAGACCGCTATATAGGACTAGTAAAGGCCCAGTGTACTACTTTTGTAAGATGTTTTTTTCTCGCGCTACAGACCGCTATATAGGACTAGTAAAGGCCCAGTGTACTACTTTTGTAAGATGTTTTTTTCTCGCGCTACAGACCGCTATATAGGACTAGTAAAGGCCCAGTGTACTACTTTTGTAAGATGTTTTTTTCTCGCGCTACAGACCGCTATATAGGACTAGTAAAGGCCCAGTGTACTACTTTTGTAAGATGTTTTTTTCTCGCGCTACAGACCGCTATATAGGACTAGTAAAGGCCCAGTGTACTACTTTTGTAAGATGTTTTTTTCTCGCGCTACAGACCGCTATATAGGACTAGTAAAGGCCCAGTGTACTACTTTTGTAAGATGTTTTTTTCTCGCGCTACAGACCGCTATATAGGACTAGTAAAGGCCCAGTGTACTACTTTTGTAAGATGTTTTTTTCTCGCGCTACAGACCGCTATATAGGACTAGTAAAGGCCCAGTGTACTACTTTTGTAAGATGTTTTTTTCTCGCGCTACAGACCGCTATATAGGACTAGTAAAGGCCCAGTGTACTACTTTTGTAAGATGTTTTTTTCTCGCGCTACAGACCGCTATATAGGACTAGTAAAGGCCCAGTGTACTACTTTTGTAAGATGTTTTTTTCTCGCGCTACAGACCGCTATATAGGACTAGTAAAGGCCCAGTGTACTACTTTTGTAAGATGTTTTTTTCTCGCGCTACAGACCGCTATATAGGACTAGTAAAGGCCCAGTGTACTACTTTTGTAAGATGTTTTTTTCTCGCGCTACAGACCGCTATATAGGACTAGTAAAGGCCCAGTGTACTACTTTTGTAAGATGTTTTTTTCTCGCGCTACAGACCGCTATATAGGACTAGTAAAGGCCCAGTGTACTACTTTTGTAAGATGTTTTTTTCTCGCGCTACAGACCGCTATATAGGACTAGTAAAGGCCCAGTGTACTACTTTTGTAAGATGTTTTTTTCTCGCGCTACAGACCGCTATATAGGACTAGTAAAGGCCCAGTGTACTACTTTTGTAAGATGTTTTTTTCTCGCGCTACAGACCGCTATATAGGACTAGTAAAGGCCCAGTGTACTACTTTTGTAAGATGTTTTTTTCTCGCGCTACAGACCGCTATATAGGACTAGTAAAGGCCCAGTGTACTACTTTTGTAAGATGTTTTTTTCTCGCGCTACAGACCGCTATATAGGACTAGTAAAGGCCCAGTGTACTACTTTTGTAAGATGTTTTTTTCTCGCGCTACAGACCGCTATATAGGACTAGTAAAGGCCCAGTGTACTACTTTTGTAAGATGTTTTTTTCTCGCGCTACAGACCGCTATATAGGACTAGTAAAGGCCCAGTGTACTACTTTTGTAAGATGTTTTTTTCTCGCGCTACAGACCGCTATATAGGACTAGTAAAGGCCCAGTGTACTACTTTTGTAAGATGTTTTTTTCTCGCGCTACAGACCGCTATATAGGACTAGTAAAGGCCCAGTGTACTACTTTTGTAAGATGTTTTTTTCTCGCGCTACAGACCGCTATATAGGACTAGTAAAGGCCCAGTGTACTACTTTTGTAAGATGTTTTTTTCTCGCGCTACAGACCGCTATATAGGACTAGTAAAGGCCCAGTGTACTACTTTTGTAAGATGTTTTTTTCTCGCGCTACAGACCGCTATATAGGACTAGTAAAGGCCCAGTGTACTACTTTTGTAAGATGTTTTTTTCTCGCGCTACAGACCGCTATATAGGACTAGTAAAGGCCCAGTGTACTACTTTTGTAAGATGTTTTTTTCTCGCGCTACAGACCGCTATATAGGACTAGTAAAGGCCCAGTGTACTACTTTTGTAAGATGTTTTTTTCTCGCGCTACAGACCGCTATATAGGACTAGTAAAGGCCCAGTGTACTACTTTTGTAAGATGTTTTTTTCTCGCGCTACAGACCGCTATATAGGACTAGTAAAGGCCCAGTGTACTACTTTTGTGAGGATTTTTATTTTTATTAATATACTTTTTTTAGATTCAGATTTTTCAGGGGTGCTGCAGCACTCCTACTTCTTTCGGCTATGGTCGTTTCCATGGAGAGAATCTACACCCCCATTTATCTCATGGTGGATTAAGTTCCACGCGCAGGATGGGATGACGCCACATGAATAATGCAGAGCATGAGCGTTTTGAAGCCGACGGTGTTACTTGGCACCTCGCCAAGACCTGAGACATTAAAACAGAATACATACCGGTAGCACCTTATGCAACCCGTTACATATGGTTTTTCCATGTGATCCAGCCTAAGGATGGATCAACATTTACATAATGAGTACCTGGAGGAAATGGGGAAGGGTCATGCTTTTTCAATTTCAGTCAAGGAGGCTTTAGTCTTTTTTTAAATCTAGTCCAGGGAAGGGTCATGCAATTTGTAATTGATTGAATGTCTATATGTCTCAGTGTTTTAGTATTAGTTGCTTATTAGACTATACATCGATGGGTGCCTGATGCCGCACCTCATCTGACTCTCCGCTGGGCGCACAATGTCAAATGATTCAAAGCCTATAGGCTATTTAGTGTGGCCTCAATCAAATGTTCCAAAGCCTATAGGTTATGAAGTGCATGCTCGGAGAAGTACAGAGCAAAGTTATATTTCTAAGAGAGCTGCTGGGATGGTGTAAATAAAACTGGGCTGCATTACACATAACAATGGATATTCCAACCCTGAGCCTTGGTCTGCTCTGCTCTTGCTGATCAAAAACTGTTTTGTGGGCTGCCTAACCAATGGCTGTGCTGTGTAGGCTTACAGGGGCAGTTCAGGAGGAGATTCAAAGGCTCCTTCTGAATTTATTTTTGATTAAGTCTAGTCTAGAAAATGAATGCGGACTAGCTTTGCTACTACTATAATTGATTTTTATTATAAACAATATGTTTCTTGCCTGTGATGTAGGCCTATTTATCATAATTATTGACCTCACAATAAACAAGATTTTAGTCATTTACTTTGGTGCTGAAACCTGAAGCAGCAGCTGTGGCACAATCAATCAGAAATGGACAGCTTGTGGTGCTGAAAGTAGTCAAATTCGACTAAGCATAATTCATTTTAACTGTCTTCATTTTAATTACACTTTACTAACAACAAGAGGGCTTTGTGTTGCAGCCTATTTCTTTCTATTTAAAAATTTTGACAGATTAAATTAGGCTATAGGCTGCTATAGCCATAGATTTGTAGGTTACCAACATAATTAGAGCAGTAAAAATAAGTGTTTAGTCATACCCGTGGTATACGGTCTGATATATTACGGCTGCCAACCAATTAGCATTCAGGGCTCGACCCAAACAGTTGACAAAAAGTTATCTGTAACAGCCCTTTGGTCCGCAATGTTTTATGCTAGAAACAAGCTGGAAAATACCTGAAAATATGTGATTCTGATGCAAATGGGGATGTCTTGGTTTCGTTTCTTTAATATTCAGAGAATTTGCTAATTTTTATTAGGATCCCCATTAGCTAACGCCATAACGTTAGCTAATCTTCCTGGGGTCCAACACCAGTTTAGTAAGACATTACAAACAATTACCAAATAGACAATACAGACAATTAAATTACCTGACAGGAAGCACATTTAACATTCAGTTGATGCTTTCTATTTCCTGTCCAGTCATATGGCTAGATGTCTTTAAAAAAATTATTGAAGGTGGATTTAGTTTTTGCCTGAGAAATATGCATTGATTTAGAGTTCCATTCAACTATGGCTCTATATAAAACTGTAGATTTAAGTCAATTTGTCCTTGGCTTGGGTTGTCCTAGATGCCCTGAACTTACCTGTCTGGTTTGGTGGTTATGCATGTTGCTATTATGTACTAACTGGCCTGAAAAATACTGTGTGTATACCATTCCTAACGAAAATCAGAAGACTGGATAGTAATTCGTTTCACAATGTGAATCCATGAGAGATTCTGATGCATTCATTTGGATAGAGCAATGAAGAGCTAATATGGCAGCCCTGTTCTGAGTGATTTCTTTGCTGCAGACTCAAATGCATTAAGAAGGAAAGAAATTCCACAAATTAACTTTTAACAAGGCACACCTGTTAATTGAAATGCATTCCAGGTGACTACCTGATGAAGATGGTTTAGAGAATGACAAGTGTGTGCAAAGCTGTCAAGGCAAAGGGTGGCTATTTGAAGAATCACAAATATAAAATATATTTAGATTTGTTTAACACTTTTTTTGGTTTCTACATGATTCCATATGTGTTATTTCATAGTTTTGATGTTTTCACTATTATTCTACAATGTAGAAAATAGTAAAAAATGAAGAAAAATCCTTGAATAGTAGGTGTTCTAAAACTTTTGACCAGTAGTGTGTGTTCTGACCATGATAAAGCTGTGTCCAACATGACGCCTATAGTAGTTTTTTTCACTTGCTCTACATACGTTCTATTCATCAACAAATTCAATTGGGGATCATCAACAAGCATATATCTTGAACCAAATACAATACATTTAGTTTTAGAAATTTCAACATCAATTTGTTCATATCAACCCATTCAGAGACCATTCTTTGTTCACTACTCAGTACATCTGTTAGCTCATTACATTCTGATGCTGCGCTATACATTGTAGAGTCATCAGCATACATTACCACTCTTGCTTTGTTCATTACTGAAGCTAAATCATTAGTAAAGAGAGTAGAGAAGTGGGCCTAGGCAGCTTCCTTGAGGAACACCACATTGTTTATATTTACTGTTTAAAAAGCTACCATTAAAGAACACTTTTTGCCTTCTCCTGGATAGATAGCTTTCCATCCTGGATAGAGCTGCAGACTTAAAACTATAACATTTGAGTTTACCTAGTAACAGTTCATGATCATTTACATCAAAAGAAGCACTGAAATCTAGCAACACTGCACTAACTTCCTGTCATCCACGCTCTTTAACCAATCATCTGTAATTTGTTTAAAGGCCGTACTCGTAGAATGCCCTTCTTGTATGCATGCCAGAAACCTGTTATCAGATCATTATATGAGAAATAATCCTTGATTTGTACTGATACATTTTTTTCCAATAATTTACTTAACACAGGCAGCAAGCTTATAGGAAGACTATTAGAACCAGTGAATGCAGATCTTTTTCCCCTAGGTAGTGGAATAACCTTTGACTTCTGGGCACACCCCATACATCAACCACTTATTCAAAATATGAGAGATTGGGGTAGATATGTGGGGTTGAGGCTGAGGTTGGATGAGGCTGAGCTACAACCTTCTATAGCAGAGGAGACAAAAAATGGACTTTGCTTGGGACTGTACAATACATGTTTAAACCCAGACACCTTTTAGGGAAACATTGGTGACCTGTCGTTGGGTTAAGCCACAGTTAACCAGCAGTTAAAACTTGAATGTTTCTGTGTCGGTAGTTCTACGCTGTCTAGGGTGGAAAAGTAGGCCTAATTTTTGAAAGTACTATGCTCAGATCCCTAATAATATCTCAGATTTAATTATTTGCAAACAGGGACAGTTTTGTTGCAAACAAGACACACTGATTTGACATTGGAGAAATATGATAAGAAAGGCACGTAGGCCTATCTCTGTTCATTCTGCAATTTCGGTCATTTGTGTGGTATTAAAAATATTCTGGTAATATGTAAAATGACGTAGAATTGCATGAAATGTCTATAAAAAATATATATATCTGACCTGCAAATACGATCATAGATTCACTCAATGTTTTTACTATAAAGGTCTCTCCACCCCTACTCTTGTCCACGGTGGTCTGCGAACCAACAACCTTCTGGCCTGCAGCCCTGTGTGCTATCAACATTCCTTCGTTGCCATATAATGCTTACAGGACGAAGAACAGTTTATAAAACTGCATATCTAAGGCTCTGGTCTGTACAAGAATTGAGGGTAGACATGTTCTCTGCTATCGACTTTATATTTTAATTATTATTTGGGATATAGGGTAGGGTCACTTTTTAGTTTTAAGCGTTCATGGAGGTCAAATATATTTAGCTGAAGGGAGGGCCATTCATTTTCTCAATGTAACCCTTATATATAAATAACATTCACTCCCCTGCTACTTTCAACAGTCGACTCCAGTTTTCCCTACACCGCCATTAAGCACGGGTAAAAATGGAAATGGTTCTGAACATAGGCCATTTGACCAGTCCTTCCTTCCCCACCGTACCCATTGGATTCCGACCCTCCAGTCCCCAAGAACAGTACTAGTCACAGTGCCTGTTTAGTACGCCTTCCGTGAGAAAAAAAAGGTCATATCTATTTGATCGCCAAGTGTCAGGATGACCTAATTGGAGCCATGCCAATTTAATTTGAATATCTGTGTTGTATCGTATCATCAACAGAGCACAGACTGTTTAATATATGCAGTATGTACGTAGAGTTGAAGTCGTAAGTTTACATACACCTTACCCAAATGCATTTAAAACTCAGTTTTTCACAATTCCTGACATTTAATCCTAGTAAAAAGTCCCTGTCTTAGGTCAGTTAGGATCACCACTTTATTTGAAGAATGTGAAATGTCAGAATAATAGTAGAGAGAGTGATTTATTTCAGCTTTTATTTCTTTCATCACATTCCCAGTGGGTCAGAAGTTTACAGACACTCAATTAGTATTTGGTAGCATTGCCTTTACATTGTTTAACAATTGTTGGAAAAATGACTTGTGTCATGCACTAAGTAGATGGCCTAACCGACTTGCCAAAACTATAGTTTGTTGACAAGAAATTTGTGGAGTGGTTGAAAAACTAGTTTTAATGACTCCAACCTAAGTGTATGTAAACCTCCGACTTCAACTGTATGTACACTGTTGCTTATCAAACACAGATATCATGGCAACAAACGGCGCCATGATATCTGCAAATAAAGTGTCACTGTAAATGTAATTAAACACCATTTGTTACCATGATATCTGTGGTTGATAAGCAACAGTGTACATACATACTGCGTATATTAAACAGTCTGCGCTCCGTTTATGATACGATTGAGAGTGTTGGTGACTTACAGTATACTGGCCCACAAAGACAGTGGCACTTTATGCCCTATTTGTTCTGCTGTCTTGCAGTGTGGGGAGATGCTGCTACGTGTTGATGTGCTGTATGATCTCCAGGTTAAGGATGTGACTGTGGAGGTGGCCACGGTTGACCACACCCTCCAGAGGCTGTGTACGAGGTACAACGGCCGCAGCAGAGCCAGACGTATGTCACGCATCAGGACCCAGCTGCCCAGAAAGAGCTGGGCTCCTCTGTGGAACCTCCAGAACCTGACCATCCTCATCACCGTGGTTGTGTTTGTGGTCGTGGTCATCGTGTGGTCACTGCTCTGGGTCTTCATATGTGAGTTAACTTACATGGAGATTCAAACGCAATGTCTTTCTCACATGTACACACAAACATTTTAGTTATCTAAATCTTCTTGAATAGTTCCTTACATTGTATATTTATTCCCAGTTCGCAGGGAGAGCAACAGCGGAGTGTATTTTGCCGGAATGTTCCGTGTTGCCAACGTAGATTTCATCCCCGAGTACCGCCAGGCAGAGTCCCATGAGTTTGTTTCCATGGCAAACAAGATACAGCACGTGGTGAGTGTGAGACGATTTACTGTTTTCTGCAGTGGTCAAATACACTGAGCAAACACACACCCTAAGCTTGGAGCACTATATCTATATCTATAGCGTAGAAATAAAAGTCCTTCATTATGTTCATGGTTACTAAAAGTATCCCTCCACAGGTGAGCAGTGTGTACAGAATGTCCTCAGTGTCCAAACTCTACAAACTCACCGCCATATCAGACCTCAGGTACACTGTGAATCAGTCAGTGATTGGTTGAATAAGATGTTATAGTGCTTGGTTGGAACAAACCCCTGTACACACATACATCTCCTCACAGTGATAACAAGGGTGGTCTGCTGGTGCATTTCTGGATGGTGTTTGTGGTGCCGAGACTGAAGACCCCAGCCGTGTGTGAGGAGTGTGTAGGAGCTATCCTCAGAGACTCAGTCCTCACCAGCCTGAGGAACAGGTCTTCTGTAGGGTACCTACTGGGCCTGCCCGTAGACATAGATTCCATACTCGTTAATGGTGAGTGTGTGTGTGTAGGTTTGTGTGATCTCCATATATCCTTTGTTGATGTTCTTTTTGTTCTCCTCAGCTGCTCTACGATCAGATTATACATCAATTGCAGCGGGTGAGTTAACTCAATTCATCTGTTTTATTGCCACATTACGTTGAGTATCTTCCTACTTACTAGCATGGATGTGGTAGAGTAAGAGTACAAGCCAAAGCCCTCGTCTCTCTCTCTGTGCTACAGGCTCTCAGTGTGTGGACAAGCTGTATGCCAGCCTGCCAGGCTCCAGTGTTCCCCTAAACGTCTACTCGTCATGGGGAGGTCTGAGCTGCTACATCAAGCTGACGTCTACCCCTGGCTCTCTGATCCGCCTCACCATTACCTCCCTGCACATTGAGCCCAGCGACTGTGTCAGTGATGCCCTCACCATGTACGATGCCCTGCTGCCCATGAGGGGGCGTACTCTCTACAGGTGAGTCAGTGTGACTCTGGATGGATCTACGGATGAAGTTGAATAGACAGACAGACTGACAGAACCCCTGACCGACCGAACAGTCTAACTCTGCCCATACCCTGCAGGGTGTGTGAGCCCGTGTCCCAGTCCCTGTCTCTGGTCTCCACGTCCAACGTCATGCTGCTGTCCCTCAGGATGACCCAGGGCAACAAGCACTTCAGAGGACACTTCCAGGCCATCGCTGAGGAACGTAAGACAGATTCTCTGACAATAATACTATACTACTGACAGACTGGTATTTTATCTCGTTGATGGTGTGTCTCCCTACCAGAGCGGGTGACTGTTGCAGGAATAAATTGCTCTATGTTTTAACACCCAATTAAAATGAGACACTCTGTCAATTCATAAGATTTTATTCACGAGAGTACTACTCCTTACATATTTTACCACAGGTTATAAACTTAAAATGACGTAATTAGTTCCAGTACCAACCCGTGCCATCTCCGTTCTAATACAAAGACTGCATGGTTCTCACATCGTCTTTCCCTATTAAGATAATATACGACCTGAGCTCAGGACATGCTTCTGAAGATAAGCCTTCTGGTGATATAGTTCATTCATTTCTACCAAG
The DNA here is from genome assembly GCF_002021735.2 of Oncorhynchus kisutch. Lineage (NCBI taxonomy): Eukaryota > Metazoa > Chordata > Actinopteri > Salmoniformes > Salmonidae > Oncorhynchus > Oncorhynchus kisutch. The sequence continues at coordinate 69,673,053 of NC_034191.2, read as the reverse complement.
GAACAGACAGTCATTGTTCTAATTCTTGATTATATTTACACACATTATATTCAGTACTAAGATTAAAAAGAAAATTCATACATATACAGTAACATAATAGTATTCTGATTAGTACATATACAGTAACATAATAGTATTCTGATTAGTACATATACAGTAACATAATAGTATTCTGATTAGTCAGTTCTGATTGAAATGTATACATAATTAGTCATCATTGATAAAAATTCCCTTAACAGTGACTTACGTAGAGATCCAGGCAGAGCCAGATTTCTCCGGTCAGATCACCAGTCCCTTCTACCCCAGTCTGCTGCCTCCTCAGTGCTCCTTCATATGGAGGTTTCAGGTATTTAAGTCTATTTGGCACACATTCACCCCACTGACTAATATTGATGAAATGTCAACAGACGTCATGTGTTGTTGTCCACAGACCCCCCACATTGCTCTGGGAGTGGCTCTGAAGTTCCATAATTATGTGCTGAAGCTGAAGGACATAGCGGCCTGTGAGCACGGCTGGTGGAAGGTCAAGGAGATCATGTAAGAGTGTGTGTGTGTGTGTGTGTGTGTGTGTGTGTGTGTGTGTGTGTGTGTGTGTGTGTGTGTGTGTGTGTGAGACTGTCTGTTTTAACCTCATATCTAAATCAAACTGGATTTGTCACAGCCCCGAATACAACAGGTGTAGACCTTACCGTGAAATGCTTACTTACAAGCCCCTAACCAACAGGTGTAGACCTTACCGTGAAATGCTTACTTACAAGCCCCTAACCAACAGGTGTAGACCTTACCGTGAAATGCTTACTTACAAGCCCCTAACCAACAATGCAGTTCAAGAAAGAGTTAAGAAAATATTTACCAAATAAAATAAAGTAAAGAATTATAAAAAGTAACATAATTAAATAACAATAACAAGGCTGTGTACAGGGGGTACTGAGTCAACGTGCAGGGGTAGAGGTTAGTCGAGATCATTTGTAGATGTAGGTAGGGGTAAAATGACTGTATGTTGTGTTCCATATCCAGAACCGATGGACAGATTGGTTTGTTATTTGATTGATTGTGTGCTGATGTCCATAGATACTGTGGAAGCTACATAGGCCACACCACAGTGTTCCGTATCCCTGACACCACTGCTGAGGTGGAGTTTCGCAGCAGCTCCCGGAGCTCTGACCAACCCTTCCAGGCCGAATCTAGTAGCTTCAACATCAGCCAACGTAACAACTTCACGAGGACCTTTTTCTCTGTCTTCCTTCTTCCTTCCTTCTCTCACTACTTCCTTACCCATCACCTTCACTGAATCTGCATCTTGTTCATTTATATATTCATTTTAATTTCACTACCATAGTCCTGAGACAGTAGAAGAACCACACTGCTCACTCACCTCTCTTCTACTATACACCCTGTCTCCCTGTTCCCACACCCCTGTCTCCCCCTTCCCTCTCCGCTGTCTCCCTCTCCGCTGTCTCCCCCGTCTCCCCCTTCCCTCTCCGCTGTCTCCCCCTTCCCTCTCCGCTGTCTCCCCCTTCCCTCTCCCCTGTCTCCCCCAGCATGTGCAGAGGGCCATTTCCTGTGCTCCACAGGGCTGTGTGTGGAGAAGACCCGACGCTGTGACGGCCTGGACGACTGTCAGGACGAGAGTGATGAGGTCTTCTGCGGTATGTAAACAGGAATTAACAACAGCATCATACATGCTAGAACTTCAGTATTGACATCAAACATTTTGTTAAGAACTGATATATTCCTTTGAATTGATATTTTCCTGTTCAGCAAGGCCTAGTAAGAACTGTGGAGGCTCCAGTCCTCTTCACCCACTGTACATGTGCAACGGAGAGAGAGACTGCAATGATGGCAGGGACGAAACCAACTGCACTCTGGGTAGAAAGGAATCCTATCCTGTTTTTATATGTGTGTACAGTATATATACAAAAATATGTGTACATCCCTTCAAATTAGTGCATTTGGATATTTCTGCCACAACCGTTGCTGACAGGTGTATAAAATTGAGCACAAGGCCATAAAATGTTCATAGACAAACATTGGCAGTAGAATGGCCTTACTGAAGAGCTCAGTGGCTTTCAACGTGGCACTGTCATAGGATGCCACCTTTCCAACAAGTCAATTAGTCAAATATCTGCTCTACTAGAGCTTCTCCAATCAACTGTAAATTATGTTATTGTGAAGTGGAAACGTCTAGGAGCAACAATGGATTAGTTGCAAAGTGGTAGGCCACACAAGCTCACAAAACTTTGCAACACTCTACCGAGTTCCAAACTGCCTCTGGAAGCAATGTCAGCACAATAACTGTTCGTCGGGAGCTTCATGAAGTGGATTTCCATGGTCGAGTAGCCGCACACAAGCCTAAGATCACCATTGGCAATGCCTAGCGTCGGCTGGAGTGGTATAAAGCTCACCACCATTGGACTATGGAGCAGTGGAAAGACGTCCTCTGGAGTGATGAATCATATTTCAGCATCTGGGAGTCCGACAGACAAATCTGGGTTTGGCGGATGTCAGGAGAATGCTACCTGCCTGAATGTATAGTGCCAACTGTAAAGTTTGGTGGAGGAGGAATAATGGTCTGGGGCTGTTATTCATGGTTCGGGCTAGGTCCCTTAGTTCCAATGAAGGGAAATCTTAACGCTACAGCATACGATGACATTCTTGACGATTCTGTGCTTCTAACTTTGTGGCAAGGTAGGTAGCCTAGTGGTTAGAGCGTTGGGCCAGTAACCAAAAGGTTGCTGGATCAAATCCCCAAGTTGTACCACTGACTAAAAGTTTGGTGAAGACCCTTTCCTGTTTCAGCCTCCGTGCACAAAGCTGTTATAGCAGCAAAAGGGGGACCAACTCCATATTAATTCCCATGATTTTGGAATGAGATGTTTGACGAGCAGGTGTTCACATACTTTTGGTCATGTAGTGTATGAGAAAAAAGAAGAAACCGACACACTGCTCTTGCTAGCATCACTGCTCTTTAATAAGCTTTACGGTATGTATGTCTCTGTCCATATGTGTGTGTACCACTAATCTGCCATTGTGGATGAGTATACTGAGTGTGTGTTCCCTGGTGCTGTACAGAGACGAGCTGCTCTGACATCAGGTACAGGTGTAACAGTGGGTCCTGCATCCTGAAGAAGAACGCCAGGTGTGATGGTGTCACCGACTGCTCAGACCACAGTGACGAGAGGGACTGTGGTGAGTCCTCAACCGGAACATAACCATTAATTTGGTTCATCTCAACCACAACATAACCATTCATTTGGTTCATCTCAACCACAACATAACCATTCATTTGGTTCATCTCAACCACAACATAACCATTCATTTGGTTCATCTCAACCACAACATAACCATTCATTTGGTTCATCTCAACCACAACATAACCATTCATTTGGTTCATCTCAACCACAACATAACCATTCATTTGGTTCATCTCAACCACAACATAACCATTCATTTGGTTCATCTCAACCACAACGTGAACATATTCCATTTATGGCAACTAAACCTCAATATAAAAACACACAAACAAATGATCCAACCTTGTGTCTCAACCACTTTAATCACTACCATTTATCTACAGTTTCAATCAGTCTAGCCAGACCCAAAGAATCCCCACATGGCTTTGTGTGATCCTTCCTCTGATTATGTGTATTTACTATGCTGCAGTTATTTAGTGGGGTACTGCAGCTGCTTCCCTGTAACTCTGTTCTGCCCCCACTGTAATGGCTCTCTGTGTTTGCTGGTAATATGCTGTGATTGGAGCGGCCGAGGCTTTGATCACACACACCTCAGAGCGATCGTTTTTAATCAGGCTGCGGCAGACCAGTTTGTCACAGAAGTGACTCAGCACACGTGTACCGTACTTTACACATACACCAACATACATTTATATACACACACAGACAGAGATATTCATACAAAACACACAAAAACACATTATGTACACATAAGAGACATGCACATGTACACACACACACACACTTTCCAAAGTTTTATTAACGATCTGCATCACAGCCTGTGGCCGGTCCTCTACTGTGAAGAAAGTAGACTCGACCTCGGGTCTTCGGGTGGTCGGTGGAATCAATGCCCTGGAGGGGGAGTGGCCATGGCAGGTCAGCTTGCACTTCTCTGGCTACCTGTACTGTGGAGCCTCTGTCCTCTCTTCTGATTGGCTCATCTCAGCAGCACACTGCTTCAGCAGGGACAGGTGTGTATGCAGTCTACAGACTGACTGACCACATTATGATCCTGTTATAACTACTGTACTGAATAGAAGTGGACCAGGTACACACTGATACCAAATTGACCCCAGCCCAACATCATCATCCACATGCAACTTTTCTCTGGCAATGGCAGTAATGAACCAAATTAGCTTTTCACTTCATTGAATAAAGTTTATTTACATGATCCCTGTTCAGCCATAACCTTTGACCTCTAACCACTTTCTCTTGATGCTCCCCAGGCTGTCAGACCCGCGCCAGTGGAGTGCCCATCTGGGTATGCTGTACCAGGGTAGTGCCAGGCACGTGGCAGAGATCCAGCGCATCGTTGTGCACGAGTACTACAACAGGCTGACCTTTGACTATGACATCGCCCTGCTGCAGCTGAGGAGCCCCTGGCCTCCCTCCCTCAGCTTCCTCATCCAGCCCGTGTGTCTGCCGGCCACCTCACAGACCCTCACACATGCACACCGCTGCTGGGTCACAGGATGGGGGTACCGCTCTGAGGAGGGTGAGAGACAGAACCATGGATATACAGAGTTTGGTGTACAATAATCTCACATACAGAGATCATGTTCCCTTCTATCCTCAGATAAGACCCTTCCCACAGTGTTACAGAAGGCAGAGGTTTCTGTCCTGGATCAGAGTGAGTGTAAGAGGAGGTACGGCCCCGTCTCGCCCCGCATGCTTTGTGCCGGAGTCCCCTCTGGACAACGGGACGCCTGCAGGGTGAGTGGCCCACAACCACCCTCAGACTTAGTGTGCTCCTATTCCCAAATGCCCTTTACATTAAGTGTACCATTTAGCCCTCTTTCTTAGTATGTCCTTATCGTCTATTGCCCTTATCCCCTTTTCGCCCTCCCCAGGGGGACTCAGGGGGTCCTCTGTCGTGCTCGGCCCCAGGCTCAGAGGGGCGATGGTTCCTCACAGGAATCGTGAGTTGGGGGGCGGGGTGCGGCAGACCCAACCTACCAGGCGTCTACACCCGTGTCAACAAGTTCACCACCTGGATCCAGAGCCACATCGTCACTTGAGTCAATTTCAACACCCTTTATTTCATAGTCCTATTTCAACTGGTATTTACTACGAAATTACAATGTGTACTTTCTGGTGTCTACTTCAATGAATCCCATATAAAATGTAATTACTATCTATACCATCTATAACATCTTCCAAAATACCAGGTAATGAGTGGACAGTATGTAAAGCTGTTACAGGAATGAAGATCAGGAGAGATTGACACAAGTTAGACGCAGCACTGGTCCCCTTAAGCCAATCAACCCTAACCACAAACATACAGTGTAAAAAAAATAGATATATGTTTGGTTGACCCAAATGTTGCATTAGATCTAGCTGAAAGCCACACCCCTAATAAGCCACGCCTCCTGAAATTAGCATCAAAAATACCCAGCTGCTAAATCAACCCAGCATGAGAGTATAAAATACCCAATTGATGGTTAAATTAACCCATGTTTGAGTAATCCCAACAACCCAACTTGTTGTGTTATTCACGCAACCCAGCTGTCTGGGTCAAAGTAACCCATCGTGTGTTCTGTCCAATATTTACCTAGCGCTTGGTTACCAAATTGGGTTGTTTTTAACCTAGACATTTTTAGAGCATAGACCTAAACCCTATGGCCTCCAAATCTCTCTGTCTCTCTAGCTCTATACTGGCTCTAGCCTAGGCTGCATGCACTATCATTTAGGTACTATGTGCATTCCTGGTAATACACTTGAGTCCCCTGTGGAACTGCTCGTATGTAAAGCATCCTCCATTCAGGCTGTGAAGGCATCATTTTCCTCCTTAACTACCTTTTTTAACTGCCTGTTCAGGGGCAGAACGACAGATTTGTATCTTGTCAGCTCGGGGGTTTGAACTTGCAACCTTCCGGTTACTAGTCCAACGATCTAACCACTAGGCTACCCTGCTGCCCCTTTAATGATGAGAAGGCAGAGAAAACGGGGGAAATATGCATACTTTCGTCATGAAACAATTTTCCACCACTTTCCACAATTTTTGCATTTTCTGACAATTTAGGATGTTGCACATCCATGGCTGCAGCCTGGGCTACACTGGCTCAGCTATATACTGTACTCTATGTAACAGTAACTGATATGTTGTTGAGTCATCACTTTCAACAATAAATATTCCATGAAAAAACTGCTTCTCGGAGACTAAATTTCCCCCTTAATGTAGAGTACGCTATTTGTCATTTATAAGGCTACAACTTTGTAACTCATAAATCCTTATAGAGGTTCTAAGGGACAGTTCAAAATGTACTGGGGTGGGGGGGCTGGTCCAAAATAGGGGAGGGTTGTCTAGCTTACTTTTTGGTTTTGAGGAGGGATGTGTGATTTATTTTTATTCCTTCCTGTTTATAAACAAAAGCTCAAACAGGAAGTACCAGTGATGCACGGAAGTGGTCGAACGAAGCAGACGCGAGGCTACAAGACTGTTTTGCTAGTACAGACTGGGATATGTTCCGGGATTCATTCGATAACATTGAGGAGTTTACCACAACAGTCACAGTCTTCATCAATAAGTGCATAGATGATGTCGTCCCCACAATGACTATAAGAACATGTCCAATGACATGGACGCACACAAGACGTTCCGCTACAAACATGCAAAAGGACAGTATAGGAGGAAGGTGGAATCCTATGACACCGGCTACGACGCTCGTTGTATATGGCAGGGCTTGCAGACGATACCAGATTACAAAGGGAAACCCAGCCATGAGTTGCCCAGCAATAAAGTACTCCCAAATGAGCTAAATGCCTTTTATGCTCTCTTTGAGGAATATAGCACTCTGCCTTGTGTGAAAGCCCCTGTTTTTCCAGATTACTCTGTGGTCTCGCTCTCCGTGGCCGATGTGAGCAAAGCGTTTAACCTGTTATGGCTGCAATCCCGATACCGGGATCGATATGACAACTACAAGTGAAAATAGAGGGCGCCAAAATTCAAACCACAGAAATCTCGTAATTACAATTCTTAAAACATACATGTGTCTATGTGTCTAAATCTATTTTCGTTGTTAATCCCACCAAACTGTCCGATTTCAAATAGGCTTTTCAGCGAAAGCACTACAAGCGATTATGTTAGGTCTCCACCAAACCACAATAAGCACAGACATTTTCCAGCAAAATATAGCATTCAGAAAAAACAGAAATAAAGATAAAATTAATCACTAACCTTGATTTATCTTCATCAGATGACACTCATAGGACTTCATGTTACACAATACATGCATGTTTTGTTTGATAAAGTTCATATTTCTATAAAAAAAAATCTGAGTTTACATTGGCGTGTTAGATTCACCAGTTCCAAATACATCAAGTGATTTTGCATAGCCACATCATTCAACAGAAATACTCGTCATAAATGTAGATGATAATATAGTTATACACATGGAATTATAGATATACCTCTCCTTAATGCAACCGCTGTGTCAGATTTCAAAAAGACTTTGCGGAAAAAGAAATGCATGCAATAATCTGAGACGGAGCTCAATTTAAAAACACCACAGCCGCAAAGAAGGCGTCAACATAATCAAGAAATTACATGATAAATATTCCCTTACATTTGATGATCTACATCAGAAAGCACTCCAGGAATCCCAGGTCCACAACACATGTTTGTTTTTTTTCGAAAATGTCCGTTATTTATGTCCACATACCTTCTTTTGTTAGAGCGTTTGGAATACATATCCAAACGCAAATTCTGGTCAGCATTATATCGGACAAAAACTTCAAAAAGTGATATTAGCGGTTGAAGAAACATTTCAAACTAAGTACAGAATCAATCATTAGGATGTTTTTAACATATAGCTTCAATAAAGTTCCAACCGGAGTATTCCTTCTAGTCTTCATGAGCCATGGAACGCAAGTGGGTACCATGAGGAAAAAGCGCAATCACAAAATGGCTGCTTGATGGACAGCTGATATATTCTGCTTTCATTCACTCCCACAACAACATAGAAGCCTCATTATAATTTATATTGATGGTTGACATCTAGTGGAACCCCTAGGCAGTGCAACATCATTCATATCTCAATGGGATTTCATTATCTCACTTCCTGTTTTGATTTCTCCTCAGGATTTTGCTTGTCATATGAGTTCTGTTATACTCACAGACATCATTCAAACAGTTTTAAGAAACTTTAGATTGTTTTCTATCCAACACTAATAATAATATACATATATTAGCAACTGAGACTGAGGAGTAGGCCGTTTACATTGGGAACCTTATTCATCCAAGCTACTCAATACTGCCCCCCAGCCACAGAAAGTTAAACAGGTTAACAGGCCAGACAAAATACCAGGGCACGCTCTCAAAGCATGCACAGACCAGCTGGCAGGTGTCTTCAGACATTTACAATCTCTCCTTGTCCCTGTCTGTAATCCCAAAATGTTTCAAGATGATCAGCATTGACCTCCAAGGTAAACTGCCTAAATAACTATCGCCCTGTAGCACTCACAACGGTAATTATGAAGTGCTTTGAAAGGCTGGTCATGACACACAACAACACCATCATCCAGACATCTTAGACCCACTCCAATTCACATATCGTCCCGACAGATCCACAGATGACACAATCTCAGTTGCACTTCATACTGCCCTCTCCCACCTGGACAAAAGAGGAAAAAACTATGTGAGAATTGTGTTCATAGACTACAGCTCAGCGTTCAACACCCTGTTCCCCGAAAAGCTCATCACCAAGCTATGGACCATGGGAATGAACCCCTCCCTCTGCGACTGGATCCTAGACATCCTGAAAGGCTGGCCCCAGGTGGTGAGGGTAGGCAATAACACTTCCGCCACAGTGTACCTCAACAAGGGGAACCCTCGGGGGTGTGGGCTTTGTCCCCTCCTGTACTCCCTGTTCACCCACACTGCATGGCCGCAAACAACTCCAACACCATCAAGTTTCCTGTTGACACGACATGGTAGGCCTGATCACTGACAGAGATGAGTCAGCCTACAGGGAAGTCAGAGACTTAGCAGTGTTGTGCCAGGACAACAACCTCCCTCAACTTCAGTAAGACCAAAAGGCTGTAGGACTATAGGAGAAAGAGGGGAGAGCACACCCCCATCCACATCGATATAGTTTTCTGTTCCCAAAACTAGAATCTGTTACGGACAGAGTGGACTAAGTTTTGTAGACTTTACCCTTTTCCAAAGTAAAAGAAATTGCGTTGTTTAGGAGTGCAAAAACTAATTGAGTTATTACACACGTATACTAAAACCAACTAGCAAGACCCTACTGGCATGCTACAAATGTGCCAATAGGATCTTGCTAGCTCGTGCTTGGTTCTGCCCACCTGCTTGCTTGATCTGCCCACTATGACTCATTTGTTTCCATTTGAAACGATGGGCTGTGCTCTATCTTGGTTAAGTTAAAAACATCTAGCCGCTACAGAGGTTAGTGCGGACAGCCCAGTACATCACTGGGGCCGAGCTCCAGTTCTTTGTTTCTGGCCATTTTAAGCCTGTAATCGAACCCACAAATGCTGATGCTCCAGATACTCAACTTGTCTAAAGAAGGCCAGTTTTATTGCTTCTTTAATCAGTACCACAGTTTTCAGCTGTGCTAACATAAAATGAGAAACTTGGATTAGCTAACACAAAGTGCCATTGGAACACAGGAGTGATAGTTGCTGATAATGGGCTTCTGTACGCCTATGTAGATATTCCATTTGTCATTTAATTTATGTGTGGCATAAACACAACCTGTCACAATGTGTTAATCTGATCAGGCTACTTCAAAAGTCTCCTGTAGGCTACCTGCACATGTTTATCTACGACACTCTTATATTTTTTCCAGGGTCCAAACTGCCCACCTGCCATGCGATGAATGGAAAGAGACATCTATTATAAAACAATAAAAAGTTGAATGACATTTGGAGATTGTCAAGCCAAACCTTCGTATATGAGTAGGGAGGGATGTTATTTCTGTTTGTCAAGATCGACATGCTCTATTTGATTGTGATGTGGAAAATGCAAACCATGATTAAATGCTCCAAGTCGGTAATATGTATGCAGCGTTGCTTATTGGTTGTGTGGTGCATTGACACAGAAACCTGTTTGTGAAATTCATTGCATGTATTTGATATAATTACAAATATGGCATCAGAATGTTAATCTGATTTCCTCCTAGCTGATTACTGTCTGCAACCCGCTCTGATTGTGAAGTAATGAAACAGACAGTGAGAAGAGAGCTCCTCAACCTTCTGGGCTGTAGCCCAGCGTGGCATCGACTGTCCCACAAAACCATGCTGAAGTGGTCAAGTGATCCACATAAACACCAAGTTGCTAAAGTCATTACTTGTGGTGCTAATCATTTTTTGGTAAATTCTATGACTGGGGAGGATGTGCACATTTTTATTTACAGTACAAGGGGAGGGTCATGTGATAATATTTGTAACGTTGGGGGAGGGCGATTTATTTTTATGACACCGCGAGTTGGACCTGGCTCCTAAACCCCCAGTAAATTTCGATCTGTCTTGTTACACTGTCTGGCCAATAATTACAGGTTATTGTGGTTCCACAGAGCCCTATGTAACACCCACGGACATGGCAGCCAAGTTTCCATTTTTGTAATACCTTACACACAGTGGCATCAAACATTCTTTTGTCCAGCCAGGCACGCGGGGGAGCAAGTTTGCCCCCAATTTCTGTCGCACGGATGGTTGTGTGGATTGTACTCTTTCATAGTGGTCCCATTGTGCCGCACTGCATGCTGGGGCTCCGTGTGACACCTGCTCGCACAGGTATATGGGGGAGTGAGTGAGTGAATGCTCCCGCCGCATCCGACCCGCTCAGGTCCGGTTTCTGCGCTTTTTCAAAGGAACTTTAGGGTCGCAAAAAGGATCTCCTCCCTCTGTAATCTCTATGCCTGGGGTATCATTGCATATCGCCGCCACGGAGCCAAACGGGACAGTGCCATGAGGACTTTCCCTAAAAGCAGAACTTGTGAGGTTTACAGTGTCTCGGGATATGGACATTGTTCTGCTGTTGGTTCACCTGCACAGGTAAGAGAGATGGCTTCAGCACTCGCTGCACTTTTCACCCTGTTCGCACAGACAAGGGGAGACAAAGGGATGCTGTTCAGGCTGCACAATCAAAGCAACAGTCTTCTCAGGTATAGGTTTTTATTTACTTTTCATCATATTAGGTCTACTTTTAGCTGTTATAAATTGTTTCAATTGGATGTGCTGTTATAATTGGATGTGCTGGCTCACCGGTAATGGTTTTGAGTCGGTCGCCAACTTTCCCCACTTAGTTCTGGTTCATCTTAATTGTAAAATCAGTCTCTAGGGATATCTGGTTCTCACTCTCATGAATGTCCGTCAGAGGACGCCGCTTGATTCAGTGCTGACACTGCTGCGCAAGGCCGTGGGAAAGCAGACCCCTGGAGCCACGCTTTGTGTGCTCCCTTGGGGGATCCTGCCAAGACGCCAAATGTTTTACTTCAATTCCTTCAGAAACAAAGGACGGTTCGCTGCTGTTGTCGCTCTCGGTAACTTGATTTAGGTATGTGTTTAGTGTTTACCCTACTGCGCTAAGTAAACAGTAGGCTACATGCTGGAATGGAAAGGTGGGTACTGGGTAGGCCTACATGTAAGATAAATTAAGTTTTTAATTATTATTTTTATTGACTATGTGGCCTGTTAAACCTTTGTAATGCTGACCCATCACTTGAATATGCTCTAACCTAATGTAACAGGCATAAAATAAATGGCTGAAACTAGATCCCCTACATACTGATCTTGATGAGAATAAATAAAAAAAACGGGGGTGGAGTTGGACTTCTGAACTGTTCAACCAATCCTGTAAATGTAGAGGAGTTAAGATGGAGTGTGGCCAGAGAGGAAGAGGTAAAGAGAGAGGCCCAACTGTCTCCCACCAACCAAGCAAGGAGTTTTTCTATGGAGGTCTATAGGCTACCACAGTATGAGTTATAATACCCATAAAACCTAGCGGTCAAACAAGGAAATTATTCCAAATGTTTTTCCACCATTCATTTTTCCCATTGGGGATTTAATAAACTTCAAATAATGGCTGTGTTTTGTGTAGGCTTACCCTGGCGTGACATTTTGACTACCATTGTTAGAGCGGATAGAAAAGTATCTTGTCAGTATATCCATGATCTTTGGTGTCACCTTGTTATTAATGTCCAAAAGAGGAACTTGTGTTATGGGTTCTATTTCCATTTTCCCTGAAAACCGGCACATTCGGTGGTTGGGGACTGGCAGAAACTAAATATGCTGAGACAGAGAGGGAGTGCGAGAGAGACTATACAGACATATTTTGTTATTTTCTAGGCAAGTCAGTTAAGAACAAATTCTTATTTATAATGATGGCCTAGGAACAGTGGGTTAACTGCCTTGTTCAGGGGCAGAACGACAGATTTGTACCTTGTCGGCTCGAGGATTCAATCTAGCAACATTTTGGTTACTGGCCTAACGCTCTAACCACTAGGCTACCTGCTACCTGACATAGCCTACCCTACTCACACACAAAGAGAGAGGCCTACTTACACACAAAGAGAGAGGTCTACTCACACAAAGAGAGAGGCCTACTCACACACAAAGAGAGAGATCTACTCACACACAATGAGAGAGGTCTACTCACACAAAGAGAGAGGTCTACTCACACAAAGAGAGAAGCCTACTCACACACAAAGAGAGAGGTCTACTCACACAAAGAGAGAGGTCTACTCACACAAAGAGAGAGGTCTACTCACACACAAAGAGAGAGGTCTACTCACACAAAAATAGAGGTCTACTCACACACAAAGAGAGAGGTCTACTCACACACAAAGAGAGAGGTCTACTCACACAAAGAGAGAGGTCTACTCACACAAAGAGAGAGGCCTACTCACACAAAGAGAGAGATCTACTCACACAAAGAGAGAGGTCTACTCACACAAAGAGAGAGGCCTACTCACACACAAAGAGAGAGGTCTACTCACACACAAAGAGAGAGGTCTACTCACACACAAAGAGAGAGGTCTACTCACACAAAGAGAGAGGCCTACTCACACACAAAGAGAGAGGTCTACTCACACACAAAGAGAGAGGTCTACTCACACACAAAGAGAGAGGCCTACTTACACACAAAGAGAGAGGTCTACTCACACAAAGAGAGAGGCCTACTCACACACAAAGAGAGAGGTCTACTCACACACAAAGAGAGAGGTCTACTCACACACAAAGAGAGAGGCCTACTCACACACAAAGAGAGAGGTCTACTCACACACAAAGAGAGAGGTCTACTCACACAAAGAGAGATGGGGGTGTTGTGATGTGAATAAGTGAAGCAGGTTTGTATCTGATATAGGGGGTCATTACAGAGCCCACCCAGTCACTTAGCCCCCCCAAGGAGTCCAAGGCTCAGAGCGACTGGAAGGACCAGGTGGACAAGGGAGGCAGAGGACCTGTCTGTGTGGGAAGGAGGAGGTGGGCTCTGGGGGTCCTACCCCTCCTGCCCTTCACTGCCGCCATTGCACTGAGTCTCCATTTCTTTACATGTAAGTAAGCAGTATCACGTGTGTGTGTGTGTGTGTGTGTGTGTGTGTGTGTGTGTGTGTGTGTGTGTGTGTGTGTGTGTGTGTGTGTGTGTGTGTGTGTGTGTGTGTGTGTGTGCGCGCGCAGACTCTGGGTTTTGACACAAACCCTCCCTTTTGTATATATTGTCTTAGAAATTATGCTTCAATTATTTAAAGACATGCTCCGGATCTTTGGTGACTAGTATTTTTTAATACTGGGTAGGCTGGGTGTGCATAATCTGTGAACAGAATTACTGTCTTACCTCAATTAGCAGTGAAATCCTTAGTTTGAAAGCAACTGTTTATTTGGAAGCTGTGCCACCTAGCAATTCAAGTTCAATCAGTGAGCTTCGAACCCCTCGCCATATAAGTGACAGCTAGCAAGAGACACATGATGCACCCACAGCAGAGCGAGAGTGAGAGCAGTGATGTGGTGCCTACATATGCACATATGTCACGCAGTATGCAATTTTCAGGGGACCATTTTTGGCTCGTGAGCTCTACTTTCAGGACTACTGGCTAAAAAGCATAACAATAATGTGTTTACCTTCAAGCTCCACCCCCTTCAGTGTTCTACCTTGGTGGCAGCGTGGAGTTTCCCAACATTAGCTTCTCATTGGACCTGACTGACCCCGCCTCTCCACAGTTCCGCCTTCAGGCTCAGGCTCTAAGCCTTTATGTAAGTGTTATGGTCTATTTGCCCTGTCCTGTCTTTTGCTGTCCTGTCCTGTGATGCTCTGAGATAATACTTCTCTCTTTTTCTCCTCTCTCTCATAAATACACTGATGGTACAAAACATTAGGAACACGTTTCTAATATTGAGTTGCACACCGTTTTGCCCACAGAACAGTTTAAATTCATTGGGACATGGACTACAAGGTATCAAAAGCGTTCCACAGTGCTGCTAGCCCATGTTGACTCCAATGCTTCCCACAGTTGTGTCAAGTTGGCCGGATATTCTTTGGGTGGTGGACCATTCTTGATACACACAGGAAACTGTTGAGCGTTGCAGTTCTTGACAGACTCAAACCAGTGTGCCAGGCACCTAGTACCATACCCTGTTCAAAGGCACTTAAGTCTTTTGTCTTGTCCATTCACCCTCTGAATGACACACATACACAATCCATATCTCAATTATCTCAAGGCTTAAAAATCCTTATTTAACATGTCTCCTCCCCTTCATCTACACTGATTGAAATGGATTTAACAAGTGACATAAATAAGGGACCATAGCGTTCACCTGGAAAGTGTAGGTGTTCCTAATGTTTTGTACACTTAGATTAGAACATATCAAGTCTAGAACCCTGGTGTTTCTAGAACCTCCCTCCCTGTGTCATTTTAGAGCATACTCCTGAATGATATGCATCTATTTGGCACTTTAAAGAATGCTGTGGTACTAATTCTACTCCTGAAGGCTGCTGGTCTCTCTCTCCCCTCTTCCTTCTTCCCTTCTCTCCCGTCTCTCTCTCCCCTTGTACATGTGTGAAACAGGACAAATATAAGCACCCAGCTTCTCTCCCCCATATCCCTTCCCCCCTTCCTCCCTTCCTCCCCCTCCTTCTCTGTGTCTCAGTGTTAAATGTAAAGCGGGTGTGTAACAGGAGCCCAGGTCTGTGTGTGTGTGTGAGTCCTGGGGCGCTGAGGTCTGAGGCCCCTAGAGACCAGGCCCTTTTCAGCAGCGAGGACAAGCCCAGCGTTTGTGAGAACCGCAGGGCCCAAGTAGCTGGAGTGAGAGGAAGAGCAGGCCCTCAATAAAAACATTGTCTATCTGGCTTTCACACAATCAGCTACTCTGTGTCTCACTACCGCCACACCACACAGAAAGAGAGAGAGAGAGAACTGAGCTGCACTTCCTAACCTCCTGCCAATGTATGACCACATTAGAGATACATATTTCCCACAGATCACATAGACCCGCAAAGAATTTGAAAACAAATCGAACATTGATAAATTCCCACATCTGAAATACCAAGATTTGTGGCCGTTATCTGTTCATTTATTTTCCCTTTTTTACTGCAACTACTTGCACATTGTTACAACACTGCACATAGACAATTATATAACATTTGAAATGTCAATAGTCTTTTCATGTTTCCCTTGTTTATTGTCTATTCCATTTGCTTTGGCAGAGAGAGAGAGAGAGAGAGACCAAAACAAAGACAAATAAAAATTGTGCAGTTAAAATGGGCAAAAAAACACACACATTTCATTCCACAAGGCCGTGGGGTGAGACAGGGATACAGCTTAAGCCACACACTCTTCAACATATATATCAACGAATTCGCGAGGGCACAAGAACAGTCTGCAGCACCCAGCCTCACCCTACTACAATCTGAAGTCAAATGTCTACTGTTTGCTGATGATCTGGTGCTTCTGTCACCAACCAAGGAGAGCCTACAGCAGCACCTAGATCTTCTGCACAGACTCTGTCAGACCTGGGCCCTGACAGACCTGGGCCCTGACAGACCTGGGCCCTGACAGACCTGGGCCCTGACAGACCTGGGCCCTGACAGTACATCTCAGTAAGACAAAAATAATGGTGTTCCAAAAAAAGTTCAGCGGCCATGAGCACAAATACAAATTCCATCTAGACACTGTTGCCCTAGAGCACACAAAAAACTATACATACCTGGGCCTAAACATCAACGCCACAGGTAACTTCCACAAAGCTATGAATGATCTGAGAGACAAGGCAAGAAGGTTCTTCTACTCCATCAAAAGGAACATAGAATTCAACATACCAATTTAGGATCAGTTATAGAACCCATTGCCCTTTACGGTTGTGAGGTCTGAGGTCCGCTCACCAATCAAGAATTCACAAAATGGGACAAACACCAAATTGAGACTCTGCATGCAGAATTCTGCCAAAATATCCTCCAAATAATGCATGCAGAGCAGAATTAGGCTGAACCCCACTAATTTTCAAACTCCAGAAAAGAGACATTCAATTCTACAACCACCTAAAAGGAAGCGATTCCCAAACCTTCCATAAGAAAGCCATCACCTACAGAGAGATGAACCTGGAGAAGATTCCCCTAAGCAAGCTGGTCCTGGGGCTCTGTTCACAAATGCAAACAGACCCCACAGAGCCTCAGGACAGCAGCACAATTAGACCCAACCAAATCATAAGAAAACAAAAAGATAATTACTTGACACATTGGAAAGAATTGACAAAAAAACTGAGCAAACTAGAATGCTATTTGGCCTTAAACAGAGAGTACACAGTGGCAGAATACCTGACCACTGTGACTGACCCAAACTTAAGGAAAGCTTTGACTATGTACAGACTCAGTGAGCATAGCCTTGCTTTTGAGAAAGACCGCCGTAGGCAGACATGACTCTCAAAAGAAGACAGGCTACACTGCCCACAAAATGAGGTGGAAACGGAGCTGCACTTCCTAACCTCCTGCCCAATGTATGACCATATTAGACACATATTTTCCTCAGATCGCACAGACCCACAAGAACATCAAAAACAAATGCAATTTTGATAAACTCCCATATCTACTGGGTGAAATTCCACAGTGTGACATCACAGCAGCAAGATTTGTGACCTGTTGCCAAAAGAAAAGGGCAACCAGTGAAGAACAAACACCATTGTAAATACAACCCATATTTATGCTTATTTATTTTCCCTTTTGTACTATAATTATTTGCACATTGTTACAAAACCTTATGCAGTATAGTCATTAAAATGTAAACATATGTTTCCCATGCCAATAAAGCCCCTTAAATTGAAATTGAATTGAGAGAGACAGGAGCCTCACACAGCCAGACTGAGAGATTGGGAGGGGAAGGGGTTGGGAGGGGAGGGGTGATAGAGTAAGAGATGAAGAGAGAGGAAGACGAAAGGAGGATTCGAGGGAAGGGGTGAGGAGTGAGAGAGAGAGATCAGGTTGGGATAGGGTGAGGAAGGAGAGAGAGAGAGATCAGGTTGGGATAGGGTGAGGAAGGAGAGAGAAAGATCAGGTTGGGATAGGGTGAGGAAGGAGAGAGAAAGATCAGGTTGGGATAGGGTGAGGAAGGAGAGAGAGAGAGAGAGAGAGAGATCAGGTTGGGACTGGGTGAGGAAGGAGAGAGAGAGAGATCAGGTTGGGACAGGGTGAGGAAGGAGAGAGAGAGAGATCAGGTTGGGACAGGGTGAGGAAGGAGAGAGAGAGAGAGATCAGGTTGGGACAG
Source organism: Oncorhynchus kisutch (assembly GCF_002021735.2). NCBI lineage: Eukaryota > Metazoa > Chordata > Actinopteri > Salmoniformes > Salmonidae > Oncorhynchus > Oncorhynchus kisutch. The sequence continues at coordinate 69,655,106 of NC_034191.2, read as the reverse complement.
GGTGAGGAAGGAGAGAGAGATCAGGTTGGGACAGGGTGAGGAGTGAGAGAGAGAGAGAGAGAGAGATAGATCAGGTTGGGACAGGGTGAGGAGTGAGAGAGAGAGAGAGAGAGGGAGAGAGATCAGGTTGGGACAGGGTGAGGAGTGAGAGAGAGAGAGAGAGAGAGAGAGAGAGAGAGAGAGAGAGAGAGAGAGAGAGAGAGAGAGAGAGAGAGAGAGAGAGATCAGGTTGGGACAGGGTGAGGAGTGAGAGAGAGAGAGATCAGGTTGGGACAGGGTGAGGAGTGAGAGAGAGAGAGAGAGAGAGAGAGAGAGAGAGAGAGAGAGAGAGAGAGAGAGAGAGAGAGATCAGGTTGGGACAGGGTGAGGAGTGAGAGAGAGAGAGAGATCAGGTTGGGACAGGGTGAGGAGTGAGAGAGAGAGATCAGGTTGGGATAGGGTGAGGAAGGAGAGAGAGAGAGAGAGAGAGATCAGGTTGGGACAGGGTGAGGAGAGAGAGAGAGATCAGGTTGGGATAGGGTGAGGAAGGAGAGAGAGAGAGATCAGGTTGGGATAGGGTGAGGAGAGAGAGAGAGAGAGAGAGATCAGGTTGGGACAGGGTGAGGAGAGAGAGAGAGATCAGGTTGGGACAGGGTGAGGAGAGAGAGAGAGAGATCAGGTTGGGATAGGGTGAGGAAGGAGAGAGAGAGAGAGAGAGAGATCCGGTTGGGACAGGGTGAGGAGAGAGAGAGAGATCAGGTTGGGATAGGGTGAGGAAGGAGAGAGAGAGAGATCAGGTTGGGATAGGGTGAGGAGAGAGAGAGAGAGAGAGAGATCAGGTTGGGATAGGATGAGGAGAGAGGGATCAGGTTGGGATAGGGTGAGGAGAGAGAGAGAGAGAGAGAGAGATCAGGTTGGGATAGGATGAGGAGAGAGAGATCAGGTTGGGATAGGGTGAGGAGAGAGAGAGAGATCAGGTTGGGATAGGGTGAGGAGAGAGAGATCAGGTTGGGACAGGGTGAGGAAGGAGAGAGAGAGAGATCAAGTTGGGACAGGGTGAGGAGTGAGAGAGAGAGAGAGATCAGGTTGGGATAGGGTGAGGAAGGAGAGAGAGATCAGGTTGGGATAGGGTGAGGAGAGAGAGAGAGAGAGAGAGAGAGAGAGAGAGAGAGAGAGAGAGAGAGAGAGAGATCAGGTTGGGACAGGGTGATGAAGGAGAGAGAGAGAGATCAGGTTGGGACAGGGTGAGGAGTGAGAGAGAGAGAGAGATCAGGTTGGGACAGGGTGAGGAAGGAGAGAGAGAGAGATCAGGTTGGGACAGGGTGAGGAAGGAGAGAGAGAGAGATCAGGTTGGGATAGGGTGAGGAAGGAGAGAGAGAGAGAGAGATCAGGTTGGGACAGGGTGAGGAGAGAGAGAGAGAGAGATCAGGTTGGGATAGGGTGAGGAAGGAGAGAGAGAGAGATCAGGTTGGGATAGGGTGAGGAGAGAGAGAGAGAGAGAGAGAGAGAGAGATCAGGTTGGGATAGGATGAGGAGAGAGGGATCAGGTTGGGATAGGGTGAGGAGAGAGAGAGAGAGAGATCAGGTTGGGATAGGATGAGGAGAGAGAGATCAGGTTGGGATAGGGTGAGGAGAGAGAGAGAGATCAGGTTGGGATAGGGTGAGGAGAGAGAGATCAGGTTGGGATAGGGTGAGGAAGGAGAGAGAGAGAGATCAGGTTGGGATAGGGTGAGGAGAGAGAGATCAGGTTGGGATGGGTGAGGAGAGAGAGAGAGATCAGGTTGGGATAGGGTGAGGAGAGAGAGATCAGGTTGGGATAGGGTGAGGAGAGAGAGAGAGAGAGATCAGATTGGGATAGGGTGAGGAGAGAGAGATCAGGTTGGGATAGGGTGAGGAGAGAGTGATCAGGTTGGGATGGGTGAGGAGAGAGAGAGAGATCAGGTTGGGACAGGGTGAGGAAGGAGAGAGAGAGAGAGATCAGGTTGGGACAGGGTGAGGAAGGAGATGGATTTAGGTGCAGCGGTGGAGACAAAGAGAGAGGGCAACTGCAGAGACTGATTGAAAGGAAGGATCAGGACTCACAGAGATAGTGTAAGGAGAGAGTGAAAAGCATTGAAAGACAAGAGAAGAGATGGATACACTCTTTAGACAGAGAAAGGTTAATATACATGGTAGAGTTAATTGACAGGGTTGAAAGTCCTAATAGGTCTGCAGTAATTGCTGTAATTTGGCTATACTGGTCTCTGTTACCATATTAGGTCTCTGTTGATTAAACCCGGGGCCACAGACCCATACCACCAAGGATATACATTACCTCTACATGGCTGACTGGGATGTATGGAGACAATGGAGCTCTGTGCTGCACAAAACCAGTCACACACACAGATGGGCACAGACAGACACACACAGACACACATGCACACATCCACATGCACACAGACATCCACATGCCCCCCCCCCCCCCCCCCCCCCCCCCCCCCCCCCCCCCACACACACACACAAAAAAAGAGAAGGGCTTTTGTTCTCAGGTTGCAGGTTCCGCCAGGTGCGCTGGTGTCACATATACACAGACATACTCAAAAACACTCACATATGCACACACACACAGTTGTGACCTCAGTCTTGGTGCTGTGATGTCACTCTGTGTGATGTCACTCTGTGTGATGTCACTCTGTGGAACATTTCCTCAGTTAAAAGTTTATCCCATTGTATGTTTTCCAATGTGTGTTTTTTTCTCAACGTTGGGATGGAATTATAACAATGTTGTGATCAGTTCTCAGAGCTGTATGAGTCCTCTCCCTGGAGCGCCTACTACCTACGCTCAGGAATTACTGCCTTCAGGTGAGCCCTGGATGTGAGCCTACACCAGGAAACCAGATAATCACTGTTAGTAATGTAGTCCCTTTGTAACGGTGTTTGCTTCCGTGTGTGTGTGTGTGTGTGTGTGTGTGTGTGTGTGTGTGTTGACAGTGAAGGAGCAGATGGACTGAACGTGTTCTACTGGAGTAAGTTCTCGGGCCCTGGGGGCGTTGCCATGGAGATCCAGCGGTGGAGTACAAAGCGTGTACAGCGCCGTCTCCCTGGCACCAATAAGCTGCTGTACAGCCAGAACGAGGAGCGCTATTACATGGAGAGAGACGACGAATCACTCAACCTGCTAGGTACTGTAACTTCGCTCGCTCGCTCGCTCGCTCGCTCTCTCTCTCTATCTCTCTCTCTCTCTCTCTCTCTCTCTTTCTGTATCCCTCTCTCTCTCCCTCTCTCACCCTCACCCTCACCCTCACCCTCACCCTCTCTCTCTCTCTCTCTCTCTCTCTCTCTCTCTCTCTCTCTCTCTCTCTCTCTCTCTCTCTCTCTCTCTCTCTTTCTCTCTCTCTTTCTCTGTCTCTCTCTTTATCTCTCTCTCTCTCTCTCTCTCTCTCTCTCTCTCTCTCTTTCTCTCCCTCTCTGCCTCTCTCTCTCTCTCTCACTCACGCTCTGTCTCTCTGTGACTACAGCTCCCAGAATCCTTTCTTTAGTGTGTATTCTTGCTTCTCATGCCATTTAAAACTCAATTTTGTACCTACCATATTGTATGGATTTGTGTACAGGTTTAGACTATGACTATGATTCAGATGACAAGGCAGATAAAATCAAGAACCCCAACTCCCTGCAGAACTCTCTACAGAGCGGCAAGTGGCAGCTGGGATTCCAAGGTGAGGAATCATTGTCTTTCTTAGAACATAAACATACAGATATGGTCACTCCAAAGACTCTTCACCCAAAGACACTTCCTGGTATGACCTATAAAGTATGAACCCACAACCTTGGTGACAGCAACCCCACACTTCCACCAATCTTTCCCTCTCCCTAGCAATGTCCTTTGACCTCTATGCGAAGTACGGTAACAACCGTACCCTGAGCTTGGTGAGTCCCAAGAAGCCATACTACCAGTGGCGCCTTCGTGTCCCGTCAGGTCATGTGGTGCGTCTGGTCGTCCTCACCCTGCACGGAGCCACACCCGGAAGCTGCTCCTCCCACAAACTGTCTGCCTATGACTTCCTGTTGCCACTACAGAACAAGATCATCGCCAGGTAGGACATATAACAATACATGAACTATAACAGCCTCCATTCCTCTGGGATGCCTTTCCATTAGATGTTGGAACATTGCTGCTTGGACTTGCTTCCATTCAGTCACAAAAGCAATAGTGAGGTCGGGCACTGATGTTGGATGATTAGGCCTGGCTCGCAGTCAGTGTTCCAATTCATCCCAAAGGTGTTCGATGGGATTGAGGTCAGGGCTCTGTGCAGGCCAGTCAAGAAAAATTTAAAACAGAACAGAACATTATTCCTTCTCCACCAAATTTTTCAGTTGGCACGATGCATTCGGGCAGGTAGCGTTCTCATGGCATCCGCCAAACCCAGATTCGTTGGTCAGACTGCCAGATGATGAAGCATGATTCAACACTACAGAGAACGCAATTACCCTGCTCCAGAGTAAAATGGCGGCAAGCTTTACACAACTCCAGCCGACGCTTGGCGTTGCGCATGGTGATCTTAGGCTTGTGTGCGGCAGCTCTGCCACGGAAACCCATTTCATGAAGCTCCCGACGAATATTGTGCTGACGTTGCCTCCAGAGGCAGTTTGGAATTTGTTAGTGACTGTTGCAATGAGGACAGACAATTTTTACGCACTTAAGTAGTCGGCGGTCCTGTTCTGTGAGCTGGTGTGGCCTACCACTTTGGGGCTGAGCCATTGTTGTTTATAGAGGTTTGCGTGGGTGCGTGCGTGGGTGCGTGGGTGCGTGGGTGCGTGCGTGGGTGAGTGTGTGGGTGGGTGCGTGCTTGCTTGCGTGCGTGGGTGGGTGCGTGGGTGCGTGCGTGCGTGCGTGGGTGGGTGGGTGCGTGGGTGGGTGGGTGGGTGCGTGCGTGGGTGGGTGCGTGGGTGCGTGCGTGGGTGGGTGCGTGGGTGCGTGCGTGTGTGCGTGGGTGGGTGCGTGGGTGCGTGTGTGGGTGCGTGGGTGCGTGCGTGCGTGGGTGCGTGCGTGGGTGCGTGGGTGCGTGGGTGCGTGCGTGGGTGAGTGTGTGGGTGGGTGCTTGCGTGCGTGCGTGGGTGGGTGCGTGGGTGGGTGCGTGGGTGAGTGGGTGCGTGGGTGCGTGCTTGCGTGCGTGGGTGGGTGCGTGGGTGGGTGCGTGGGTGAGTCCGTGGGTGGGTGCGTGCTTGCTTGCGTGCGTGGGTGGGTGCGTGGGTGCGTGCGTGCGTGGGTGGGTGGGTGCGTGGGTGAGTGGGTGGGTGCGTGCGTGCGTGGGTGGGTGCGTGGGTGCGTGCGTGCGTGGGTGGGTGCGTGGGTGAGTGCGTGGGTGGGTGCGTGGGTGGGTGCGTGGGTGGGTGCATGGGTGAGTGCGTGGGTGGGTGCGTGCTTGCGTGCGTGGGTGGGTGCGTGCTTGCGTGCGTGGGTGGGTGGGTGCATGGGTGCGTGCATGGGTGGGTGCGTGGGTGCGTGCGTGCGTGCGTGCGTGGGTGGGTGGGTGGGTGTGTAGGTGGGTGGGTGCGTGGGTGCATGCGTGGGTGGGTGCGTGGGTGGGTGCGTGCGTGCGTGCGTGCGTGGGTGGGTGGGTGCGTGCGTGGGTGCGTGCGTGCGTGGGTGCGTGCGTAGGTGGGTGCGTGCGTGGGTGCGTGGGTGGGTGCGCGGGTGGGTGGGTGGATAGGGTGCGTGCGCGCCTGTATGTATTGTGACATTTCTATCTGTCTATTTCAGGTGGTGTGGTCTCCCAGTGTCTGGCTCATCTCCTGTAATGAAGCTGACGTCGTCTGGTAACGTGATGCTGGTCACCTTCTCCTTCAGCAGACAGAGAGATGGAGCCATCTTCAAGGCCTACTTCCAGGCCATTCCCAAAGCAGGAAAGACACACTATTACCACAGACAGATATTTCACCAGATGTATAAATATGAAGCATCCGCTTGGCATTTCCTCTAGTGAGAGGAAGCCAAGTGCCGGCCGGCAGTGGGAGAAGATGGAACGAGATGGATTTTGACCGTCATTCTGCAAATTTTGATAACGATGAAACATCTCAATACAGTTTTCTGTTCCCAAAACTAGAATCTGTTATGAACAGAGTGGACTAAGTTTCGCAGAAAAAGTTTTCTAAAAATGTAGTTCTTTAGACAGAAGCAAAGGAGAATTCAGTTATTGCACACGTGCACTTCACAGACTAGACGTTACCTAACGGAAATGTGCAAATATATGCTAGAACGCGCCAATAGGATCTCGCTAGCTCCTGCTTGGCTCTGCCCACTATGACTCATTTGTTCCCGTTTGACATGACAGGCTGTGGTCCATCTTGGTTTAGTTATAAAAAATATTTTCTATTACCACACACTACAACCCTGGGGATGGCACTGCTTGCCGAAACGTTGGTTGTAAATTCAATTATTGGGTGCATATTTAGAGTGTTCAACTTTCTTTCATTCTTTATTACACCTCTGTAACAGACATTCTAGAATAAAGACCATGTCAGTCCAATGCCTTGGCTCTGGGAGCTAACACAAGTCACCAAGATACCGTCTGTATTTTACAATAGGTCTTATGTCTTATGTAATAACTTGTCTATTACAGCTGTCCTATAGACTCCTGTTGATGTGTGTGTCACCGTCGCCCCCTGTAGGTTGTGGAGGCTCTCTGTCCTCCTGGAATGGCTCTCTGTCCTCTCCGTACTACCCTGCCCACTATCCCCCAAACATCGACTGCAGCTGGACCATACGGGTGAGCTCACACCCCAGGAGAACCACAGTGTGTGTGTGTGTGTGTGTGTGTGTGTGTGTGTGTGTGTGTGTGTGTGTGTGTGTGTGTGTGTGTGTGTGTGTGTGTGTGTGTGTGTGTGTGTGTGTGTGTTGACAGTAGGTTTCTCCACATTCCTGCATCTGAACCACTACTTCTCTCCGGTGTGTCTCTTTCAGGCGCCGTTGCCTGGATACCTGATCTCCATGACAATTGTGACGTTGAATATCCAGGACTCTTCGTCTTCGGACGGCTGTGAGAAAGACTGGCTGGACATTGGAGGGGTCAAGTAAGTGTTGCCATGGTAGCAGTACTGGTGACTAACCGGTGCCCTCGCACATTGACTCTGTACCGGTACCCCCTGTATGTAGCCTCGCTATTGTTATTTTACTGCTGCTCTTTAATCATTTGTTACTTTTATTTCTTATTTTTGTAGGTATTTTTCTTAAAACTGCATTGTTGGTTTTAAGGGCTTGTAAGTAAGCGTTTCACTGTAAGGTGAAACAATTTGGTGTGTGTGTGTGTGTGTGTGTGTGTGTGTGTGTGTGTGTGTGTCATATTAACTGTGGTGTGTGTTGTCTCAGGCTGTGTAACCCCATGACTGACAGCAGCAGAAAGAAAACCTACTCCTCTCCCGTCTCTCTACACTTCCACTCTGATGAGTCTGTCACTCACAAGGGCTTCTACCTTCTCTACAGAGCATTCTCCCCTGAGAGCAGTATGTCTCACACACCTCTACCTCACACCTGTCTCACACACCTCTACCTCACACCTCTACCTCACACCTGTCTCACACACCTCTACCTCCCACCTCTACCTCACACCTGTCTCACACCTCTACCTCACACCTGTCTCAAACACCTCTACCTCACACCTCTACCTCACACCTCAACCTCACACCTCTACCTCACACCTCTACCTCACACCTGTCTCACACACCTCTACCTCACACCTCAACCTCACACCTCTACCTCACACACCTCTACCTCACACCTCTACCTCACACCTCTACCTCACACCAGTATCACTCATCTCTACCACACACCAGTATCACACACACTTGTCTCACACACCTCCACTACACATCTCTACCTCACACCTCTATCACACACCTCTACCTCACACCTCAACCTCACACCTCTACCTCACACCTCTACCTCACACCAGTATCACTCATCTCTACCACACACCAGTATCACACACACTTGTCCCACACACCTCCACTACACACCTCTACCTCACATCTTTAACACCTCTATGTCACACCTGTGTCACACATCTCTACCTCACACCTGTATCACACACACCTGTATCACACATGTCTACCTCACACCTCTATCACACACACCTCTACCACACACCTCTACCTCACACCTGTATCAAACACCTCTACCACACACCTATACCTCACACCTGTATCACATTTCTCTACCACACATCTTTACCACACACCTGTATCACACTCCTCTAGCACACACCTGTATCACACAACTCTACCTGACACACCTGTTTCACACACCTTTACCAAACAACTCTACCACACACACCTGTATCACACTTCTCTACCACACACCTGTATCACACAACTCTACCTGACACACCTGTTTCACACACCTTTACCAAACAACTCTACCACACACACCTGTATCACACTTCTCTACCACACACCTGTATCACACAACTCTACCTGACACACCTGTTTCACACACCTTTATCAAACAACTCTACCACACACACCTGTATCACACACCTGTACCACACACCTGTATCACACTTCTCTACCACACACACCTGTATCACACATCTCTACCACACACCTGTATCACACACACCTGTATCACACATGTCTACCTCACACCTCTATCACACACACCTCTACCACACACCTCTACCTCACACCTGTATCAAACACCTCTACCACACACCTATACCTCACACCTGTATCACATTTCTCTACCACACATCTTTACCACACACCTGTATCACACACCTCTATCACACATCTCTACCTCACACTTCTATCACACACACCTGTATCAATCACATCTACCACACACCTGTATCACACTCCTCTATCACACACCTGTATCACACAACTCTACCTGACACACCTGTTTCACACACCTTTACCAAACAACTCTACCACACACACCTGTATCACACTTCTCTACCACACACCTGTATCACACAACTCTACCTGACACACCTGTTTCACACACCTTTATCAAACAACTCTACCACACACACCTGTATCACACACCTGTACCACACACCTGTATCACACTTCTCTACCACACACACCTGTATCACACATCTCTACCACACACCTGTATCACACACCTGTATCACACACCTGTATCACACACCACTATCACACACACCTGTATCACACACCTCTACCACACACCTGTATCACACACCTCTACCACACACACCTGTATCACACTTCTCTACCACACACACCTGTATCACATATCTCTACCACACACCTGTATCACACACCTGTATCACACATCTCTACCCCACACCTGTATCACACAACTCTACCTGACACACCTGTATCACACATCTCTACCACACACCTATATCACACACCTGTATCACACACCTGTATCACACACCACTATCACACACACCTGTATCACACACCTCTACCACACACCTGTATCACACACCTCTACCACACACACCTGTATCACACTTCTCTACCACACACACCTGTATCACATATCTCTACCACACACCTGTATCACACACCTGTATCACACATCTCTACCCCACACCTGTATCACACAACTCTACCTGACACACCTGTTTCACACACCTTTACCAAACAACTCTACCACACACCTCTACCTCACACTTCTACCACAAACTAGTAAGACAGCAAGTGTAGTTCATTTGGATGTGGAACTTACTCCTCAGACTGAAGTGTCGCCACCTGCGCCGCCAAATTGTTAACTTTCACTGGCGCCGACTGGTAAGAGGCTTCAAGAGGGCTGTTATATGTGCTAGCAAGGCAGAGGTGCTAGGTTCAAGACTAGGTGGAATCAGGAGGACGTGGTACTGGCTGAGCAAGCAGTGTGACGTCCTTTACACTAGCCTATACAGAGCTATACAACCAAAATACTCAACTCTACCATACAAACTGAGACAGACCTGTAGATTCCAGGTTCTCACCCATACAGAGATACTGTAGTCAGTCTCTCTTTCTCTCATCTCTCCCTTTGTCAACCCCCGCTCTCTCTCTCCAGCGTGTCCTGGCCAGTTCCGCTGTGGGGATGGGAGGTGTGTTCCTCTCAGGAAGGTGTGTGACGGAGTCAGAGACTGTTCAGACGGACGGGACGAGGCTAAATGCCGTATGTTATCCTCAACACTCCTCACATACTGTACATGTATTCATTAAGGATGACGAAGATCACCATAAGTGATCTGCCTGTGCAATAAGTACTGTATTTCTTCAAAACAAGACCAGTATATTGTGTTGTGTGTAGCGACCTGTCGTCCAGGTGAGGTGTATTGTGGGAACGGTCAGTGCCGGCCTCACAGCAGCCAATGTAACAGCCAGAGTAAATGTGGAGATAGCAGCGAGGAGGCCGACTGTGGTGAGTACCATACACATGCCTGGACCACACACTTTATCTTAATGACAAACTACTTATAATCATTGCATTGTTTGTTCATCATAAGGTTGTGTGAGACCATTTGTTACTTGTCTTCATTATGCCAGCTGCATGGAGGACTGGTCTGTGGTAAGGATGGCCCCTCTCCCCATTTCTGGGTCTTGGTGCATTTCTGTGGTGTGTGTGTGTGCGTGCGTGCGTGCCCTAGGTCAGGTGTGTACTCTGTAATAATAATGCCCCCAGGGGGATGGCTGCCGTTTTATGTGCTCCTAACCAACTGTGCCGTTCTGTTTGTTTTTTTGCATTGTTTACAACTTATTTTGTACATAATGTTGCTGCTACCGTATCGTATGACCAAACATAGCTTCTGGATATCAGAACAGCGATTACCCACCTCGAACAAACTTAATTTGCGTGAAGAAAAGACAGAAATACAGGGGGTAGAGATCGGGGTGCCTTGTGAGAATTCGTTGGCGAGTGGGTAACCCGCCTCTACCATCTGTTCTATTGGCCAACGTGCAATCACTGGAAAATAAACTGGATGATCTCCATTCGTGATGGTCCTAACAATGGGACATTAAAAACTGGAATATCTTATGTATCTTATGTTTCACTGCGTCGACGACACAGATAATATAGAGCTGGCTGCGTTTTCCGTGCATCGGCAGGACAGAACAGCTACGTCTGGTAAGACAAGGGGTGAGAGTGTGTGTCTATTTGTCAAGAACAGCTGGTGCACGATGTCTAACATTAAAGAAGTCTCGAGGTATTGATCGCCTGAGGTAGAGTACCTCATGATAAGCTGGAGACTACATTATCTACCAAGAGAGTTTTCATCTATATTATTCATAGCCATCGGTTTACCACCACAAACCGATGCTGGCTCTAAGTGTAACGGTTGTCGTCTGGAGATAGAGAGGACCAAAGCGCAGCGTGGTTAATGTTCATCATTTTAATGGAAAACTGAACACTTCAAAAACACAAAACAACAAAGTGACAACCGAAACAGTTCTATCTGGTGCAGACACACAAAGACTGAAAATAACCACCCACAAACCCCAACAGAAAACAGGCTACCTAAATATGGTTCCCAATCAGAGACAATGACTAACACCTGCCTCTGATTGAGAACCATATCGGGCCAAACAAGAATCCCAATCCCAGAAACACAAAGCATAGAATACCCACCCAACTCACGTCCTGACCAACTAAAACAAAGAAACAACACAAGAACTAGGGTCAGAATGTGACACTAAGACTGAACTGAACGAGCTGTATAAGGCCATAAGCACAACAAGAAAATTCTCATCCAGAAGCGGCACTCCTAGTGGTCGGGGACTTTAATGCAGGCAAACTTAAATCCGTTTTACCTCATTTCTACCAGCATGTCACATGTGCAACCAATGGAAAAAGCTCTAGACCACCTTTACTCCACACAAGAGAGATGCATACAAAGCTCTCCCTCACCCTCCATTTGGCAAATCTGTCCATAATTATATCCTCCTGATTCCTGCTAACAAGCAAAAACTAAAGCAGGAAGTACCAGGGACTCGCTCAATATGGAAGTGGTCAGATAATAAGGATGCTATGCTACAGGACTGTTTTGCTAGCACAGACTGGAATATGTTCCGGAATCCAATTGCATTGAGGAGTATATCACCTCAGTCACCGACGTCATCAATAAGTGCATCGACGACGTCCCCCCACAGTGACCATGTGTACATATTTGAACCAGAAGCCATAGATTACAGGCAACATCATCACCAAGCTAAAGGCTAGAGCTGCTGCGTTCAAGGAGTGGGACTCTAATCCGGACGCTTATAAGAAATTCCATTACGCCCTCAAGACAAACAATCAAACAGAAAAACCGTCAATACAAGTCTAATATTGAATCCTACTACACCGGCGCTGGCGCTCGTCGGATGTGGCACGGCTTGCAAACTATTACGGAAACCCAGCTGCGGGCTGCCCAGGGAATCAAGCATACCAGACAAGCTAAATGCCTTTTATGTGTGCTTTGAGGCAAGCAACACTGAAGCATGCATGAGAGCACCAGCTGTTCGCGCTCTCCTAGGGCCGATGTGAGACCTTTAACCAGGTCAACATTCACAAGGCCGCAGGGCCAGACGGATTACCAGGATGTGTACTCAGAGCATGCATGAACCAACTGTAAAGTGTCTTCACTGACATTTTCAACCTTTCCCTGGACGAATCTGTAATACCTACATGTTTCAAGCAGATCACCATAGTCCCTGTGCCCAAGAAAGCGAAGGTAACCTGAATAAATGACTACCGCCCTGTAGCACTCACATCGGTAGCCATGAAGTGCTTTGAAAGGCTGGTCATGATTCACATCAACACCATCATCCTGGACACCCTAGCCACTCCAATTCGCACACCGCCCGTACAGATCTACAGATGACACAATCTCAATCGCACTCCACACTTCCCTTTCCCACCTGGACAAAAGGAACACCTATGTGAGAATGCTGTTCATTGACGACAGCTCAGCGTTCAACTCCATAGTGCCCACAATGCTCATCAGTAAGCTAAGGACACTGGGACTAAACACCTCCCTCTGAAACTGGATCCTGGAATTCCTGACGTGCCGCCCCCAGGTGGTAAGAGTAGGCAACAACACATCTGCCAGGCTGATCCTCAACACGCCCCTCAGGGGTGTGTGCTTATTCCTCTGCTGTACTCCCTGTTCACCCACGCCTGCGTGGCCAAGCACAACTCCAAAACCATCATTAAGATTGCTGACTACACAACAGTGTTGTTCTCTCTTTCTCTCTCTCGGAGGACCTGAGCCCTAGGACTACCTGATGAATCCTTGCTGCCTCCAGTCCACCTGGTCGTGCCGCTGCTCCAGTTTCAACTGTTCTGCCTGCGGCTATGGAATCCTGACCTGTTCACGTCTTACCTGTCCCAGACCTGCTGTTTTCAACTCTCTAGAGACAGCAAGAGCGGTAGAGATACTCTGAATGATGAACATTTGAACATCTTGGCCATGTTCTGTTATAATCTCAACCTCGCACTGCCAGAACAGGACTGGCCACACCTCATAGCCTGGTTCCTCTCTAGGTTTCTTCCTAGGTTCTGGCCTTTCTAGGGAGTTTTTCCTAGCCACCGTGCTTCTACACCTGCATTGCTTGCTGTTTGATGCTTTAGACTGGGTTTCGGGACAGCACTTTGTAAGATCGGCTGATGTAAGGGCTTTATAAATACATTTGATTGGATTTGATTTGGTAAATCTGATCACCGACAATGATGAGACAGCCTATAAGGATGAGGTCAGAGACCTCTCCCTCAACGTGAGCAAGACAAAGGAGCTGATCGTGTACTACAGGAATAGGAGGGCTAAACACTCCCCCATTCACACCAACAGGGCTGTAGTAGAGCAGTTCCTTGGTGTCCACATCATCAACAAACTATCATGGTACAAACACACCAAGACAGTCGTGAATAGGGTACGACAACACCTTCTTCCCCTCAGGAGCCTGAAAAGATTTGGCATGGGTCCCGTGATCCTCAAAAAGTTCTACAGCTGCACCATCAAGAGCATCCTGACAGGTTGCATCACCGCCTGGTATGGCAACTGCTCGGCATCTGACCGTAAGGCGCTACATAGGGTCCTGTGTACCGCCCAGTATATCACTGGGGACAAGCTTCCTGCCATCCAGGACCTCTATACCAGGCGGTGTCAGAGGAAGGCCCAAATAATTGTCAGAGACTCCAGTCACCCAAGTCATAGACTGTTCTCTCTACTACCGCATGGCAAGTGGTACTGGAGCACCAACTCTAGGTCCAAAAGTTCCCATAACAGCTTCTACCCACAATCCATAAGACTGCTGAACAATTAATCAACTGGCCACTCAGACTATTTACATTGACCCCCCTCCCCTTTTGTTTTACACTGCTGCTAGTCGCTGTTTATTATCTATGCAGAGTCACTTTACCCCTACCTACATGTACAAAATACCTCGACTAACCTGTACCCCTGCACATTGACTAACCGGTACCCCCTGTTTATAGCCTCGTTATTGTTATTTTATTGTGTTACTTTTTATTTTTTTATTTTAGTTTATTTAGCAAATATTTAGCAAATATTTTATTATCTCTATTTCTTGAACTGCATTGATGGTTAAGGGCTTATAAGTAAGCATTTAACGGTAAGGTTCGGGGAATGTGACAAATAACATTTCATTTGATTTGTTGTCCCCCCAGCAGGTCAATGCTACCACATGTGCCACAACAAGGTGTGTGTCTCCAAGTCCTCAGTTTGTGATGGTGTCATAGACTGCAAGGACCGCAGTGATGAGATCAACTGCACTAAAGCATGTGAGTCCGTCTGTCAATTCGTCCATCCGTCCTTCTATCCGTCTGCATTTTTCTTTGTTTATATTCATCCAATCCTCAATCCCTCTCTCTTTCTCTGTTTTCCCCTCCCTCCCTCTCTTTCTGTGTGTCCAGTCCATAAGGGCTGCTCTCCATCCTCCTATAAGTGTGCCAATGGGAAGTGTGTGAATAAGATCAACCCAGAGTGTGACGGCGTCAAAGACTGTTCTGATGGATCAGACGAGACGCGCTGCGGTGAGACTCATTACCACTTATAACACACGTATGAACCTACACATAGCAGTTATAACACAAGCATGAACCTACATATTCCAGTTATAACACACGTATTAAATTACATACACCAGTTATAACACATGTATGAACCTACATATACCAATTATAACACATGTATGAACCTACATATACTAGTTATAACACATGTATGAACCTACATATACCAGTTATAACACATGTATGAACCTACATATACCAGTTATAATACATGTATGAACCTACATATACCAGTTATAACACATGTATGAGCCCACATATACCAGTTATAACACATGTATGAACCCACATATACCAGTTATAACACATGTATGAACCTACATATACCAGTTATAACACATGTATGAGCCTACATATACTAGTTATAACACATGTATGAACCTACATATACCAGTTATAACACATGTATGAACCTACATATACCAGTTATAATACATGTATGAACCTACATATACTAGTTATAACATACGTATGAACCTACATACACCAGTTATAACACATTTTTACACCAGTTACTTTCCCCCCAGGTTGTGGCACCCGGCCCAGGAAGCGTGCTAAGATAGTGGGCGGGTCTGATGCGGGGACGGGGGCGTGGCCGTGGCAGGTCAGTCTACAGATGGAGCGCTATGGGCATGTGTGTGGAGCGACCCTGGTCACCAGCCGCTGGCTCATCTCTGCTGCACACTGCTTCCAGGACTCTGACACCATCAAGTGAGATGCTTAGTTATTGTAGTCAGCATTGCTGTGTTCATTTGTTTCTTCGTGATGATGATCATCGTCAACATCATCATAGTCCTCCTCATCATCATCATCATCATCATCATTGTCCTTATCATCATCATCATAGTCCTTATCATCATCATCATAGTCCTTATCATTATCATCATTGTCCTTATCATTATCGTCATCATAATGGTCCTCATCATAGTCCTTATCATCATCATCATCATCATCATCATCATCATCATCATCATCATAGTCTGTGTCATCATCATCATCATAGTCCTTATCATTATCATCATGGTCCTTATCATCATCGTCATCATCATAATAGTCATCATCATAGAAGGAATAGTCCTTATCATCATCGCCATAGTCCTTTTCATTATCATCATCATCATCATCATAGTCCTTATCATCATCATCATCATCATCATCATCATCATCATCATCATCATCATCGTAGTCCTTATCATCATCATAGTCCTTATCATCATCATCATCATAGTCCTTATCATCATCATCATAGTCCTTTTCATTATCATCATCGTCATCATAGTCCTTTTCATCATCATCATCATCATCATCATCATCATCACCATTGTCCTCCTCCTCCTCATCATCATCATCATAGTCCTCCTCCTCCTCCTCCTCCTCATCATAGCCCTTATCATCATCATAGTCCGTATCATCATTATCATCATCATCATCATCATAATAATCCTCATCATCATATTCATTTTCATTATCATCATCATCATCATAGTCCTTTTCATTATCGTCATCATCATCATAGTCTTTTTCGTTATCATCATCATCATCATCATAGTCCTTATCATCATCATCATAGTCCTCATCATCATCATCATCATCACCATCATCATTTTCTCCTCCTCATCATCATAGTCCTTATCATCATCATCATAGTCCTTATAATCATTATCGTAGTCCTTTTCATTATCATCATCATCATCATAGTCCTTTTCATCATCATCATCATCATCATAGTCCTTATCATCGTCATCATAGTCCTCATCATCATCATCATTGTCCTCCTCATCATCATCATCATAGTCCTCCTCCTCCTCCTCCTCATCAGAGTTCTTATCATCATCATTGTCCTCCTCATCATCATCATTATCATCATAGTCCTCATCATCATCATCATTGTCCTCCTCATCATCATCATCATAGTCCTCCTCCTCCTCCTCCTCATCAGAGTTCTTATCATCATCATTGTCCTCCTCATCATCATCATTATCATCATAGTCCTCATCATCATCATCATTGTCCTCCTCATCATCATCATCATAGTCCTCCTCCTCCTCCTCATCATAGTCCTTATCATCATCATTATCCTCCTCATCATCATCATCATCATCATAGTCCTCCTCCTCCTCCTCCTCCTCATCATAGTCCTTATCATCATCATCATCATCATTATAAATTGTATTTCAATGTTTAAGGACTCTTGGAAGATTAGTTCAAATGGGGACTAAAAGAGATCCAAATCAAATCAAATCAAAAACATCATAGTCCTTATCATCGTTATCGTTATCATCATCATCATAATAATAATCTTCATCATCATCATCATTACTGTAATAATGATTAGTGTGCCTGTGTACTTCAATATGTGTCCCTGCATGGCTGTGTGTGTAGGTACTCTGATGCGCGGTCTTGGCGTGCCTACATGGGCGTGCGTGTGATGAACACGGCCAGCAACGCTGCAGCCACCAGACAGATCCGTCGTATCATCCTCCACTCCCAGTACGACCAGTTTACCTCTGACTACGACATCGCCCTGCTGGAGCTCAGCACCCCTGTCTACTTCAATGACTTGGTACAGCCCGTCTGTGTCCCCGCCTCTTCCCACGCCTTCACCACCGGGACCAGCTGCCACGTCACGGGCTGGGGGGTCCTGATGGAGGATGGTAAGAGCTGCCCAGGGATAACGGCTGATGTTGGATACCTGGCAGAAAACAGACAATGTGTCCAACATGACAACTGACACACTTTGGTCTCTTTGGAATCCTTGTACGATTTGGCAGCTAGTTATCGTTCATACAACATTCTATAAAGAATGTTCTGTTGAGTTCCAGGTGCTTGCACATATTTTTTGTTGTTGTAAATACCAGGTAAATACTAACTCTAACAGAACTAGCTACATAAAACGAAGTGTTACTGACTTCCTGTGTTTGTTCCAGGTGAGCTGGCATCTCTGCTGCAGGAGGCCACAGTGAAGATCATCAACAGGAACAACTGTAACAAGCTATATGAGGACGCTGTCACTCCCAGGATGCTGTGTGCTGGCAACCTGCAGGGAGGAGTGGATGCCTGTCAGGTGTGTGGTGTGTGTTTGTTTTGTCATTGTGTGTGTTAAAGTGCCTCTACATTGTCTTTGCTGAGTTTTATCTGTGTGTATGTTTTCCTGTGGGTTTTCCTGTTTACGTGTCTGTCTGTGTTTAAACGTGTGTGTGTGTGTTTAGGGTGACTCAGGGGGTCCTCTGGTGTGTCTAGAGAGGGGTCGGCGGTGGTTCCTGGCGGGGATCGTGAGCTGGGGGGAGGGGTGCGCTCGGCAGAACCGCCCTGGAGTCTACACACAGGTCACCAAGTTCACGGACTGGATCCACCTGCAGACTAAAGGACAGGTCTGACGGACTGGCAGTCTGACAGACAGACGTCTGGATGACATCAGCATGTGAACAGACTCAGTGGCTGGCACCATGTCACTGTAACGGGGGTAAAGAGACATCACCACGCAACCCCTGCTTTATGATTTATACCAGGCCCCATGTCACTGACATCATTATCAACTGTTACCCCCCACCCCATCATACCCACCCCCTCTTCATGTATGGCCAAGCACCTCTCTTTGTCTCCTCATGGTTTCCATTGTCCTCCTGACTGTTCCTTTCTCCTTACTTGTCCCTTATCATCCCAGTGGTTTGTCTGTCCTGACTGTTCCCCTCTCTCCATTTCCCTGTCCCGACTCCTGATCATCCCAGTGGTTTGTCTGTCCTGACTGTTCCCCTCTCTCCATTTCCCTGTCCCGACTCCTGATCATCCCAGTGGTTTGTCTGTCCTGACTGTTCCCCTCTCTCCACTACCCCTGTCCCGACTCCTGATCATCCCAGTGGTTTGTCTGTCCTGACTGGTCCCCTCTCTCCATTTCCCTGTCCCGACTCCTGATCATCCCAGTGGTTTGTCTGTCCTGACTGTTCCCCTCTCTCCATTTCCCTGTCCTGACTCCTGATCATCCCAGTGGTTTGTCTGTCCTGACTGTTCCCCTCTCTCCACTTCCCCTGTTCCGACTCCTGATCATCCCAGTGGTTTGTCTGTCCTGACTGTTCCCCTCTCTCCATTTCCCTGTCCCGACTCCTGATCATCCCAGTGGTTTGTCTGTCCTGACTGTTCCCCTCTCTCCACTTCCCCTGTCCCGACTCCTGATCATCCCAGTGGTTTGTCTGTCCTGACTGTTCCCCTCTCTCCATTTCCCTGTCCCGACTCCTGATCATCCCAGTGGTTTATCTGTCCTGACTGTTCCCCTCTCTCCATTTCCCTGTCCCGACTCCTGATCATCCCAGTGGTTTGTCTGTCCTGACTGTTCCCCTCTCTCCACTTCCCCTGTCCCGACTCCTGATCATCCCAGTGGTTTGTCTGTCCTGACTGGTCCCCTCTCTCCATTTCCCTGTCCCGACTCCTGATCATCCCAGTGGTTTGTCTGTCCTGACTGTTCCCCTCTCTCCATTTCCCTGTCCTGACTCCTGATCATCCCAGTGGTTTGTCTGTCCTGACTGTTCCCCTCTCTCCACTTCCCCTGTTCCGACTCCTGATCATCCCAGTGGTTTGTCTGTCCTGACTGTTCCCCTCTCTCCATTTCCCTGTCCCGACTCCTGATCATCCCAGTGGTTTGTCTGTCCTGACTGTTCCCCTCTCTCCACTTCCCCTGTCCCGACTCCTGATCATCCCAGTGGTTTGTCTGTCCTGACTGTTCCCCTCTCTCCATTTCCCTGTCCCGACTCCTGATCATCCCAGTGGTTTGTCTGTCCTGACTGTTCCCCTCTCTCCATTTCCCCTGTTCCGACTCCTGATCATCCCAGTGGTTTGTCTGTCCTGACTGGTCCCCTCTCTCCATTTCCCTGTCCCGACTCCTGATCATCCCAGTGGTTTGTCTGTCCTGACTGTTCCCCTCTCTCCATTTCCCTGTCCCGACTCCTGATCATCCCAGTGGTTTGTCTGTCCTGACTTTTCCCCTCTCTCCATTTCCCTGTCCCGACTCCTGATCATCCCAGTGGTGTATTTGTTCTCTGTGAAGTGACCACTTGGAGATGATGATGTGCCTGGTTTATCTCATGTCCACACTGCACACAGCAATTGAAGTGGAATGAGTTCTCTATGTCATAGTACAATGTGCTGTAGCGAGTGTGTTATTATGTCTATTTACATTGTGTGTGCATGACTGTATTTGTGAACATATGTACTGTATCATTGTATGAATATGTACAGTACCAGTCAAAGTTTGGACACACCTACTCATTCCAGGGTTTTTCTTTATTTTTACTATTTTCTACATTATAGAATAATAGTGAAGATATCAAAACTATGAAATAACACATGGAATCATGTAGTAACCAAAAAAGTGTTAAACAAATCAAAATATATTTTAGAATTTAGATTCTTTAAAGTAGCCACCCTTTGCCTTGATGACACACTCTTGGAATTCTCTCAACCAGCTTCATGAGGAATGCTTTTCCAACAGTCTTGAAGGAGTTCCCACATATGCTGAGCACTTTTCCTTCACCTCTGCGGTCCAGCTCATCCCAAACCATCTCAATTGGGTTGAGGTTGGGTGATTGTGGAGGTCAGGTCATGTGATGCAGCACTCCATCACTCTCCTACATAGTCTGGAGGTGTGTTGGGTCAATGTCCTGTTGAAAAACAAATGATAGTCCCACTAAGCGCAAACCAGATGGGATGGTGTATCGCTGCAAATGCCTCCTCCATGTTTCACGGTGTAAAACACACCTGTGGAGATCCCCTACTCTGTGTCTCACAAAGACATGGCGGTTGGAACCAAAATTCTCAAATTGGGACTCATCAGACTAAAGATTATCTCCGGTCTAATGTTCATTGCTCATGTTTCTTGACCCAAGCAAGTCTCTTCTTATTGGTGTCCTTTAGTACTGGTTTCTTTGCAGCAATTCGACCATGAAGGCCTGATTCACGTAGTTTCCTCTGAACAGTTGATGTTGAGATGCGTCTGTTACTAGAACTCTGTGAAGTATTTATTTGGGCTGCAATCTGAGGTGCAGTTAACTCTAATAACCGTATCCTCTGCAGCAGAGGTAACTCTGGGTCTTCCTTTCCTGTGGCGGTCCTCAAAAAAGCCAGTTTCATCATAGCGCTTGATGGTTTTTTTCGACTGCACTTTCGACTGAAAATGTCAAAGATCCTGAAATGTTCTGTATTGACTGACCTTCACGTCTTAAAGTAATGATGGACTGTCATTTTTCTCTTTGCTTACTTGAGCTGCTCTTGCCATTAAATGGACTTGGTCTTTTACCAGATCGTCTGTATACCACCCCTACCTTGTCACAACACAACTCATTGGCTCAAACGCATTAAGAACGAAATAAATTCCACAAATGAACTTTTGACAAGGAACACCTGGTAATTGGAATGCATTCATGAAGCTGGTTGAGAGAATGCCAAGAGTGTGCAAAGCTGTCATCGAGGCAAAGGTTGGCTACTTTGAAGAATCTCAAATATAAAATATATTTTGATTTGTTTAACACTCTTTTGGTTACTACATGATTCCAAATGTGTTATTTTATAGTTTTGATGTCTTCACTATTATTCTATAATGTAGAAAATAGTCAAATAAAGGAAATCAATTGAATGAGTAGGTGTTTCCAAACTTTTGACTGGTGCTGTATATTATGAGCCTGTTTGATTTATAGGCAATATTCTATTTAGATGATATTTGTTTTGTGGTAAACGTTCCCTGTGTAGGGGATAATATTGTCTGTTTCAAATGTACACTGTTATCTTATACTAGTATGATATCCTTCATTGAGACTAGTGACTAAGGCTTCTTTTACTAATAGCCTCGGAACCTGAGTGAGGGTTGCTGCCCCCTCTTTCCAAGATTCCAGCGGCTCACAGTGGCCATTGTATGACATCACACCTCAATCATCCAATTCCATTTCAACATGTGTTATTAAGATGTAAATGAAAAAACCAATCCTGTTTATTCATTTGTATTTAGATTATTGAAGGAGTTAAATCCATATTAAACAGAGCGCTTATGTGATATGTTCAATGTGTGTGTTGTCTATTTGTGTCTGTACACTGTACACAGAAAAAAAGGGTTTTAGAAGGATTCTTCGGCTGTCCCCATAGGCAAACCCTTTTTGGTTCCAGATATAACTCTTTTGGGTTCCATGTAGAACCCTCTGTGGTAAGGGCTTTACATGAAACCCAAAAGGGAACCAAAAGGAGGGTTCTACCTGGAACCAAACAAGGTTCTTTAAAGGGTTCTGCTATGGGGACAGCCGAATAGCCATTTTAGGTTCTAGATAGCACCTTTTTTTCTAAGTGTACCTTTTGTTTTGTTGCCTTTTGTAATGTTGTCTGTCTGCTCATTTGATCTTTGTATGGTGTACCGACAAAATGATTTTACTAGTAGGTTGTGTAGTAGGTTGTGAAGCTCAAACCATCATGCCATTGTATGAGTCTCTCTCTAGATGGCACTATTGTCTATATGTTGTCTATTGTTTATACATGTACACCTGCTGATTGGACTGTACATTTCACCAAGACTCACTAAACATGATAGATATCCTATTTATACTGAACAAAAATATAAATGCAACATGTGAAGTGTTGGTCCCATGTTTCATGAGCTGAAATAAAAGATCCCAGAAATGTTCCATAAGCACAAAAAGTTTATTTCTCTCAAATTTTCTGCACAAATTTGTTCACATTGCTGTAAGTGAGAATTTCTCCTTTGCCAAGATAATCCATCCTCCTGACAGGTGTGGCATATTAAGAAGCTGATTAAACAGCATGATCACTGCAAAGGTCCACCTTGTGCTGGGGACAATAAAAGGCCACTCTAAAATGTGCAGTTTTGTCACATAACACAACACCACATATGTCCCAAGTGTTGAGGGAGTGTGCAATTGGCATGCTGACTGCAGGAATATCCACCACAGCTTTTGCCTGAGAATGTAATGTTTATTTCTCTACCATAAGCCACCTCCAACGTTGTTTTAGAGAATTTGGCAATACGTCCACGCAGGCCCAGGACCACATCCAGCTTCTTCACCTGCGGGATCGTCTGAGACCACCTGGACTGCTGATGAAACTGTGGATTTGCACAACCAAATCATTTTTCACACAAACTGTCAAAAACCGTCTCAGGGAAGCTCATCTGTGTGCTCATCGTCCTTACCAGGGTCTTGACCTGACTGCAGTTCATCAAAACTGACTTCAGTGGACAAATACTCATCTTCAATGGCCACTGACACCCTGGAGAAGAAGGCTTTTCACGGATGAAACCCAGTTTCAGATGGTAGACAGTGTGTATGGAGCCGTGTGGCCGAGCGGTTTGCTGATGTCAACGTTGTGAACAGAGTGCCCCATCGTGGCGGTGGGGTTATAGTATGGGCAGGCATATGCTATGGACAACAAACACATTGCATTTTATCCATGGAAATTTGAATGCAGAGAGATACCGTGGTGTGGTCCTGATGCCCATTGTCGTTCCATTCATCCGCCGTCATCACCTCATGTTTCAGCATGATAATGCACAGCTCCATGTCGCAAGGATCTGTACACAATTCCTGGAAGCTGAAAATGTCCCAGTTCTTCCATGGCCTGCAAACTCACCAGACATATCACCCAGTGAGCATGTTTGGGATGCTCTGGATCGATGTGTACGACAGCATGTTTAATTTCCCGCCAGTATTTGCCAGCAGCATACCATCCTGCATCCCACTGCTGGCTTGCCTCTGAAGCTAAGCAGGATTGGTCCCTGGATGGTAGACCAGATGCTGCTGGAAGTGGTGTTGGAGGGCCAGTAGGAGGCACTCTTTCCTCTGGTCTAAAAACATATCCCAATGCACCGAGGTAGTGGTTGGGAACATTACCTTGTGTAGGGTACCCTCTTTCGGATGGGATGTTAAACGGGTGTCCTGACTCTTTGTGGTCACTGAAGGTCCCATGGCACTTATCATAAGAGTAGGGGTGTTAACCCTGGTGTCCTGGCTAAATTCCCAATCCGGCATTTATACTATCATGTCCACCTAATCATCCCCTGCTACCAATTGGCTCATTCATCCCCCTCCTCGCCCCTGTAACTATTCCTCAGGTCATTGCTGTTAACTTACCTGGTAAAATAAAGGTTCAATTAAAGAAAGAAATATCCAGCAACTTTGCACATCAGTTGAAGAGGAGTGAGACCATATTCCACAGGCCACAATCAACAGCCTGATCAACTCTATGGCAATGAGTGTGTTGCGCAACATGAGGAAAATGGTGGTGACACCAGATACTGACAGGTGTTTCTCATCCATGCCCCTTCCTTTTTTTAAGGTATCTGTGACCATCGGAAGCATATTCCCAGTCATGTGAAATCCATAGATTAGCGCCGAATGAATGTATTTCAATTGAGTGAATTTCCTTATATGTACTGTAACTCAGTCAAATCTTTGACATTTTTGCATGTTGCCTTTGTATTTTTGTTCAGTATAGTTGAAACGACTATAAAATTAAAAAAACACTGTGACTCGTGCACACTTTTCATATGAGCACTCAAATCAAATCAAATTGTATTTGTCACATGCGCCAAATACAACAGGTGTTACCTTACAGTGAAATACTTACTTACAAGCCCTTAACCAACAATGCACATTTAAGAAAAATACCTAAAAAAGTAAGAGATAAGAATAACAAATGATTAAAGAGCAGCAGTAAATAACAATAGCGGGGCTATATACAGGGGGTACGGGTACACAGTCAATGTGGAGGCTATATACAGGGGGAACCGGTACACAGTCAATGTGCAGGGGCACCGGTGTCGAGGTAACTGAGGTTATACGTACAAGTATGTGGAGTTCTTAAAGTGGCTATGCATAGATAATAACAGAGAATAGCAGCAATGGGGGGGCAAAAAAGCATTTAACCATTTTTAGGGCCTTCCTCTGACACCGCCTGGTATCAAGGCCCTGGATGGCAGGACTCTAGGCCCCAGTGATGTACTGGGCAGTACACACTACCCTCTTTAGTGCCTTGCGTTCAGAGGCTGAGCAGTTGCCATACCAGGCGGTGATGCAACCCGTCATGATGCTCTCAATGGTGCAGCTGCAAAACCTTTTGAGGATCTGAGGACCCATGCCAAATCTTTTCAGTCCCCTGAGAGGGAATAGGTTTTGTTGTCTTCACGACTGTCTTGGTGTGTTTGGACCATGATAGTTTGTTGGTGATGTGGCCGCCAAAAAACTTGAAGCTCTCAACCTGCTCCACTACAGCCCTGTTGATGAGAATGGGGGTGTGCTTGGTCCTCCTTTTCCTGTAGTCCACAGTCATCTCCTTTGTCTTGATCTCGTTGAGGGAGAGGTTGTTGTCCTTGCACCACACTGCCAGGTCTCTGACCTTCTCCCTATAGGCTCTCTTGTTGTTGTCAGTGATCAGGCCTACCAGTGTTGTGTCATCAGCAAACTTAATGATGGTGTTGGAGTTGTGCCTGGCCGTGCAGTCATGAGTGAACAGGGAGTACAGGAGGAGACTGAGCACGCACTCCTGAGGGTCCCCTGTGTTGAAGATCAGCATTGCTGATGTGTTGTTACCTACTCTTACCACCTGGGGGCTGACCGTCAAGAAGTCCAGGATCCAGTTGCAGAGGGAGATGTTTAGTCCCACGGTCCTCAGCTTAGTGATGAGCTTTGAGGGCACTATGGTGTTGAACGCTGAGCTGTAGTCAATAAATATCAAATCAAATCAAATGTATTTATATAGCCCTTCTTACATCAGCTGATATCTCAAAGTGCTGTACAGAAACCCAGGCTAAAACCCCAAACAGCAAGCAATGCAGGTGTAGAAGCACGGTGGCTAGGAAAAACTCCCTAGAAAGGCCAAAACCTAGGAAGAAACCTGGAGAGGAACCAGGCTAAAAGGCTCCTCTTCTGGCTGTGCCGGGTGGAGATTATAACAGAACATGGTCAAGATGTTCAAATATTCATAAATGACCAGCATGGTCAAATAATAATAATCACAGTAGTTGTCGAGGGTGCAACAAGTCAGCACCTCAGGAGTAAGTGTCAGTTGGCTTTTCATAGCCGATCATTGAGAGTATCTCTACTGCTCCTGCTGTCTCTAGAGAGTTGAAAACAGCAGGTCTGGGACAGGTAGCACATCCGGTGAACAGTTCAGGGTTCCATAGCCGCAGGCAGAACAGTTGAAACTGGAGCAGCAGCATGGCCAGGTGGACTGGGGACAGCAAGGAGTCATCATGCCAGGTAGTCCTGAGGCATGGTCCTAGGGCGGAGGTCCTCCGAGAGAGAGAATAGCATTCTCAAATAGGTGTTCCTTTTGTCCAGGTGTGAAAGGTCAGTGTGGAGTGCCATAGAGATTGCATCATCTGTGGATCTGTTGGAGTGCAAATTGGAATGGGTCTAGTGTTTCTGGGATAATGGTGTTGATGTGAGCCATGACCAGCCTTTCAAGCATTTCATGGCTACAGACGTGAGTGCTACGGGTCTGTAGTTATTTAGGCAGGTTACCTTAGTGTTCTTGGGCACAGGGTCTATGGTGATCTCAGACAGGGAGAGGTTGAAAATATCAGTGAAGACACTTGCCAGTTGGTCAGCGCAAGCTCGGAGTACTTGTCCTGGTAATCCTGTTTAAAGGTCTTACTCACATCGGATGCAGAGAGCGTGATCACACAGTCATCCGGAACAGCTGATGCTTTCATGCATGTTTCAGTGTTACCTGCCTCAAAGAGAGCATAGAAGTAATTTAGCCTGTCTGGCTCGTGGCACTGGGCAGCTCTTGGCTGTGCTTCCCTTTGTAGTCTGTAATAGTTTGCAAGCCCTGTCACATCCGACGAGCATTGGAGCCGGTGAAGTACGATTCCATCTTAGTCCTGTATTGACTCTTTGCCTGTTTGATGGTTCGTCAGAGGACATAGCGAGATTTCTTATAAGCTTCTGGGTTAGAGTCCCACTCCTTGAAAACGGCTGCTCTACCCTTTAGCTCAGTGCGAATGCTGCCTGTTATCCATGGCTTCTGGTTGAGGTATGTGTACAGTCACTGTGGGGACAATGTCCTCGATGTACTTATTGATAATAAGCCAGTAACTGATGTGGTGTACTCCTCAATGCCATCGGAAGAATCACAGAACATATTCCAGTCTGTTCTCGCAAAACTGTCTTGTAGTTTAGCATCTGCTCAATCTGACCACTTTTTATAGACCAAGTGGTCAATTTGTGGCTTGATGGTGTTCAGCTATGGACGGAAGTGACTTTTCATAGCAGGTTAGGATAGCATTTTAGCCAGCCCTAACCACCCTAACCTTTTTCCTAACCTTAACCTAATTATCCTGACCGGCTAGGTTGATTATCCTAACATGCAGTGTATGTTCTCATAACCTGATATGAAAGATCACTTCAGTCGGTAGCTGTGTACCATCTAGTCAAAACTCTTGCCACCCCTACTGTCATGCTGTTGCCATGAATAAGTGAATGAATTATGTGCGTCCCTGACACCAGGTAAGGTCATGCCATGGGCATACACCCACCACTGTCATATGGGACCTGGGTAGATAGACATTGGTGGTGTTTTATAGGATAAAAGCTGGTAATTGTCTCAAGAAAGTCTCACCTGTTGGCGATATACCCTATTGCCTACGTGCCACTTTTCCCGCAGCCACCCAGGTCACTGCGATTTAGGCAGCAGTGGCGCGTAATTGCTTGTGTATGCTTATGTTTACTCCCTGTTTTTGAATAAATCGTATGGTTATGTGATGTTTGTGGGTTAGACAGGGTATCAGTAACAGTACGTCATCTTCATTGTTTCAATTAGTCTAGAGTGACTGTGTAAGAATGGGTACTGTGCGGGTGGGACTCCGCTTTTACGCGCCATGGGTGTGGCGATGGGACGTCACGGGAAGGCCCGTTATCCGCTTACTATAGGAACTGTATAAAACCGGTGCCCACGCTCACATTGGAAAAAAAAGTTTACTGGAGTTGATGCGCGGTGTTCTGTAGCGTCTCCCACGATTCTCCTTTCCTCTATTCGGGAAACCTCTCCTACTCGTCAGAATCAATGCGAATCAGCAGCGATAAGCGCGCTGATGCTGTGCGGTCTGTAGCTTTCTATTCTCTGGAGAATAAGGACTAAACCCTCTGTTACACGTTTCTTTTTGCATAGCTGTTCAGTGCAACGGGGAAGACAGACAACATGATTTGCTTTATCTTCGTGGTTCTATGTGGATTGTCTGGCAGTGCGCTTGCAAAAGGTAAGTAGAGAGTTCACTGATTGATGAAACTATCGGTCGCCTATGGACAAATCACACAAATCATTCCATATTCAAGTGTGCTTATATTTATGATTTAAATAAATATCAATATTTCTTCATCAATGTATTATGGACACATTGAGGCATGATGCGCAATTATTGTCTAAATCCTTGACGCAGGATGTGCGCATAGGTTGCCAACTTGCCATCTATTAGTAGTAGTCCTATTGTGCAATACCATGTAAGATGGATTGCCACCATAATCAGGAGGAACGTGCGTACTGTCACAGTAAAGAGATAGTATTGACGCCAGGGGAACATTCTTCAAACACTTGGCACTTGGCAGACAGTTTAGCCAGCATCCCGAGCTTTGAACATAACGGGCCAAGTCTTCTTGGCGCTATTCCGTCGACTGTCTCATTAATCGGCCCATTGAGATATCAGTGTGGTCATATAGCACGGGTGGTTGAAGAAGTGCGCTTCTTTTACAGCTAACTGTTGTTTAGTAGATAAGCCTTGTCCTGTGGGATAGTTGTTTGGATAACGGAGACCTCTGTGGCCCTGCTTTGTATCCGCCTTTCTGTGCGCTCTTTGACCCGGGTTGAATCGGCACACACAGGGCGTTAGGCTACTTCCTGACGCTGATGAGTTTGTGAAATGGAAGTTCTAATATAAATGAGTTTGGGGTCATGACCAGCGCAAGGAAACTTTCTAGAGCGCAGGAACTGGCGCTAATCAGTGCTTATAGCTAAAACAGACCCACGGGGAGGAAACTGAGGTGAACTGGCTCGAACTGGCTCCTGTGTGCGTAAAGTATGGACGCAGCGCATATGGTTATTGGTCAACAACTTTGTACTATACTGAACAAAAATATAAACGCAACATGCAACGATTTAATTAATTGCAAAAATGTCAAAGATTCTACTGAGTTACAGTTCATATGAGGAAATCAGCCCTGATCTATGGATGTCACATGACTCGGAATACAGAATGCAGATATGCAGATACCTTTAAAATATGGGCCTCACAATGGGCCTTAGGATCTCGTTAAGGTATTTTTGTTAATTCAACTTGCCACCGATCAAATGCTATTGTGTTTGTCGTCTGTAGCTTATTTCTGCCCATACCATAACCCCAGTGCAACCGTAGGGCACTCTGTTCACAACGTTGATGACATCAGCAAACCGCTCACCCACATGACACCATACATGTGGTCAGTGTTTGTGAGGCCAGTTGGATTTCCAAATTCTCCCAAACTTATGGTAGATAAATGAACATTCAATTGTTTGGCAACCGCTCTGGTGGACATTCCTGCAGTCAACATGCCAATTGTAGCTTCCTTAAAACTTGAGACATCTGTGGCATTGTGTTGTGTGACAAAACTACACATGTAAAGTGGCCTTTTATTGTCCCCAGCACAAGGTGCACCTGTGTAATAATCATGCTGTTTAATCAGATTCTTGATATGCCACACCTGTCAGGTGGATAGATTATCTTGGCAAAGGAGAAATGCTCACTAACATGAATGTAAACACATTTGTGCAAAACATTTTAGAGAAATAAGCTTTTTGTACGTATAGAACATTTCAGGTATTTTTTATTTCAGCTCATGAAACATGGGACCAACACTTTACATGTTGCGTTTATATTTTTGTTCAGTGTATATGGACCAAGTTTTCTTGTCTTGCATAACCTGATATATTGTTACTATTGTCCTCTTCCTGTATATATTTATTAGCATAATCAAGGAACAAAATAAGGTCCACAATGATTCAATCACATTTGTTTTATCTAATTTAAATACACATTTTAATGCACAATATTTGAATGGGAATGGTGCAGGGTACCCATGTAGCATATAATGTTCTGAGAACTATATGTTTCTTAGGTGAGAATTTCACATAGAGAATGATTGAGGCCTCTGGTGCCCAAAAGGCCATTTTAGCATGGGCTTCCACCAAGCTTCCACCATTTAAACGTAGTCAACTAGGTGGGGATTCCTAAGGGTTGTAGCCTCAATGGCACTGCCCATGCTTTCACAGATACTATAATGTCACAGATATAAAGATGAGTCCTCTATCTATCTCTATGGAATTCCAGTACTTAAGCATAGCGTTTCCTATAGGTTTCTTCATTGTTCTATTTAAAGTAAGGATCTCAAATTGTTCCAAGAATGTTAAGAAACAACGTTCTTCTGTGTGAATTTAAGTACTTCAGCATAATGTTTCCTACAAGTTTCCTCATGGATCTCTTTCAAGTCATGTTCTCAGAACATTAAGAAAACTTTCTATAAAAACCACAAGAAAACATTAGTAACATTCAAAGAATGTTCAAAGAATGTTATTTAAGAACATACATTCTGTTCTCAGCGGAGAAATACTCTCTCTTTTCTTCTGTTCAGGTGTGTTGGTTTGAATGCCACAATAGAAAGTAAATGTAAATGTGTTTGCATAATTAATGCCTAAGCAAATGAGTTACCATGTGTCCTATCTGTGCTTGGAGTTCAAAACAGTTAACCCAAACTAAGCTAGCCATGTTATTAGAAGTCTTACTGAAACATGCTCTCTGAACTTTATTTAATTACATTCAAATAACCTATAATATCGTTTCTCAGAGCGCTGATAAAACTTCCCAGGAAAACTTTCAGGGAACCATAGAACGTTCCGTTTTTACAGGCAGGAAACAACATTCATGGCTTCGTTCCCAGAACCAATGGGGAACCAAAGACTTACGCTCCCACAACTTCCAAGGAACCGAATGTGCTCGTTGGGATTTCCCATACTGTTTCCATTTCTAAATACTGTGTTATTTTGTGTGTCAGACTTTTTTCTTCTGTATTTAACTAGGTAAGTCAGTATTTAACTAGGTAAGTCAGTATTTAACTAGGTAAGTCAGTATTTAACTAGGCAAGTCAGTATTTAACTAGGTAAGTCAGTATTTAACTAGGTAAGTCAGTATTTAACTAGGCAAGTCAGTATTTAACTAGGCAAGTCAGTATTTAACTAGGTAAGTCAGTATTTAACTAGGTAAGTCAGTATTTAACTAGGTAAGTCAGTATTTAACTAGGCAAGTCAGTATTTAACTAGGTAAGTCAGTATTTAACTAGGTAAGTCAGTATTTAACTAGGCAAGTCAGTATTTAACTAGGTAAGTCAGTATTTAACTAGGTAAGTCAGTATTTAACTAGCTACGTCAGTATTTAACTAGGTAAGTCAGTATTTAACTAGGTAAGTCAGTATTTAACTAGGAAAGTCAGTATTTAACTATGTAAGTCAGTATTTAACTAGGCAAGTCAGTATTTAACTAGGTAAGTCTGTATTTAACTAGGTAAGTCAGTATTTAACTAGGTAAGTCAGTATTTAACTAGGTAAGTCAGTATTTAACTAGGCAAGTCAGTATTTAACTATGTAAGTCAGTATTTAACTAGGCAAGTCAGTATTTAACTAGGCAAGTCAGTATTTAACTAGGTAAGTCAGTATTTAACTAGGCAAGTCAGTATTTAACTAGGTAAGTCAGTATTTAACTAGGTAAGTCAGTATTTAACTAGGTAAGTCAGTATTTAACTAGGCAAGTCAGTATTTAACTATGTAAGTCAGTATTTAACTAGGCAAGTCAGTATTTAACTAGGCAAGTCAGTATTTAACTAGGTAAGTCAGTATTTAACTAGGCAAGTCAGTATTTAACTAGGTAAGTCAGTATTTAACTAGGTAAGTCAGTATTTAACTAGGCAAGTCAGTATTTAACTAGGTAAGTCAGTATTTAACTAGGTAAGTCAGTATTTAACTAGCTACGTCAGTATTTAACTAGGTAAGTCAGTATTTAACTAGGTAAGTCAGTATTTAACTAGGAAAGTCAGTATTTAACTATGTAAGTCAGTATTTAACTAGGCAAGTCAGTATTTAACTAGGTAAGTCTGTATTTAACTAGGTAAGTCAGTATTTAACTAGGTAAGTCAGTATTTAACTAGGTAAGTCAGTATTTAACTAGGCAAGTCAGTATTTAACTATGTAAGTCAGTATTTAACTAGGCAAGTCAGTATTTAACTAGGCAAGTCAGTATTTAACTAGGTAAGTCAGTATTTAACTAGGCAAGTCAGTATTTAACTAGGTAAGTCAGTATTTAACTAGGTAAGTCAGTATTTAACTAGGTAAGTCAGTATTTAACTAGGCAAGTCAGTATTTAACTATGTAAGTCAGTATTTAACTAGGCAAGTCAGTATTTAACTAGGCAAGTCAGTATTTAACTAGGTAAGTCAGTATTTAACTAGGCAAGTCAGTATTTAACTAGGTAAGTCAGTATTTAACTAGGTAAGTCAGTATTTAACTAGGCAAGTCAGTATTTAACTAGGTAAGTCAGTATTTAACTAGGCAAGTCAGTATTTAACTAGGTAAGTCAGTATTTAACTAGGTAAGTCAGTATTTAACTAGGTAAGTCAGTATTTAACTAGGCAAGTCAGTATTTAACTATGTAAGTCAGTATTTAACTAGGCAAGTCAGTATTTAACTAGGCAAGTCAGTATTTAACTAGGTAAGTCTGTATTTAACTAGGTAAGTCTGTATTTAACTAGGTAAGTCAGTATTTAACTAGGTAAGTCAGTATTTAACTAGGTAAGTCTGTATTTAACTAGGTAAGTCAGTATTTAACTAGGTAAGTCAGTATTTAACTAGGCACGTCAGTATTTAACTAGGCAAGTCAGTATTTAACTAGGCAAGTCAGTATTTAACTAGGTAAGTCAGTATTTAACTAGGTAAGTCAGTATTTAACTATGTAAGTCAGTATTTAACTAGGCAAGTCAGTATTTAACTAGGCAAGTCAGTATTTAACTAGGTAAGTCAGTATTTAACGAGGCAAGTCTGTATTTAACTAGGTATGTCTGTATTTAACTAGGTAAGTCTGTATTTAACTAGGTAAGTCAGTATTTAACTAGGTAAGTCAGTATTTAACTAGGTAAGTCTGTATTTAACTAGGTAAGTCAGTATTTAACTAGGTAAGTCAGTATTTAACTAGGTAAGTCAGTATTTAACTAGGTAAGTCTGTATTTAACTAGGTAAGTCAGTATTTAACTAGGTAAGTCAGTATTTAACTAGGTAAGTCTGTATTTAACTAGGTAAGTCAGTATTTAACTAGGTAAGTCTGTATTTAACTAGGTAAGTCTGTATTTAACTAGGCAAGTCTGTATTTAACTAGGTAAGTCAGTATTTAACTAGGTACGTCAGTATTTAACTAGGCAAGTCAGTATTTAGCTAGGCAAGTCTGTATTTAACTAGGTAAGTCTGTACTTAACTAGGCAAATCAGTATTTAACTAGGCAAGTCAGTATTTAACTAGTTAAGTCTGTATTTAACTAGGTAAGTCAGTATTTAACTAGGCAAGTCAGTATTTAACTAGGTAAGTCTGTATTTAACTAGGCAAGTCAGTATTTAACTAGGCAAGTCTGTATTTAACTAGGCAAGTCAGTATTTAACTAGGTAAGTCTGTATTTAACTAGGTAAGTCAGTATTTAACTAGGTAAGTCAGTATTTAACTAGGCACGTCAGTATTTAACTAGGCAAGTCAGTATTTAACTAGGTAAGTCAGTATTTAACTAGGCAAGTCAGTATTTAACTAGGCAAGTCTGTATTTAACTAGGTAGGTCTGTACTTAACTAGGTAAGTCTGTATTTAACTAGGCAAGTCAGTATTTAACTAGGTAGGTCTGTACTTAACTAGGTAAGTCTGTATTTAACTAGGCAAGTCAGTATTTAACTAGGCAAGTCTGTATTTAACTAGGCAAGTCAGTATTTAACTAGGTAAGTCTGTATTTAACTAGCCAAGTCAGTATTTAACTAGGTAAATCTGTATTTAACTAGGAAAGTCAGTATTTAACTAGGTAAGTCTGTACTTAACTAGGAAAGTCAGTATTTAACTAGGCAAGTTATTTTTATTTACAATGACGGCCTACCGGGGAACAGTGGGTTAACCAACTTGTTCGGGGGCAGAATGACAGATTTTTATGTTGTCAGCCCTGAGATTCGATCCAGCAAACCTTCAGTTACTGGCCCAACGCTCTAACCACTAGGTTACCTGCCGCCCCAGATAAGGATCTGAAAAGAATTATTTGTACCATGTGAACACAAGATATCAAAGGTCAAGCATTATTATTTCCCTCCAATGATATGCAAGTGTCACCACACTATGTAAAATAACTTCTGTGGTTTACATAATTGGAATAATATGTACAACACATGAGGAAAACATGTCCATTTAAAAAAAAAGTCATCTACATTCAGCTCATGAACTTATTCCTGTCGTGCAGACACATTCTGGGGTTTCAAACGGCCATGTCCTTGAAGTGCATGAGATCCTACACTAGGGTTTGTTGGATGAAAGCTCCAGCTGTATTGAATGAAATGGGAAGCGACTTCCTGTCCAATTCACAGCCTGTTGAAATGCCTCTTGGGTCCGTGCTGAGAGAGACTTGACTTCCCTTCCTCCTTTAAACTATTTACCCCGACATATAGACTCTGCTGCAGGACTCTGGGTGTGTGTATTTCTATGTATGTGTGCGTGTGTGCGTGTGCGTGTGTGCGTGTGCGTGTGTGTGCATGACTCAGAGTGGAAGCAGAGGAAACTACCAGAGTGAGTCCAATTAGAGCATCCACTGGTAACCAAGACAATGAATAGTAGTAATGGGGTTCCATTCATATTGTCCAGCTGAGGTGGAACTCAACTCATGCATCATCATAAGGTCAACCTCATTTGAGGGTTGCTAGTCACTGAGGGGTCAGATAATGGTCATAGGGCAATGATGTGTTCGATCAGGAAGATAGTAGCGAGGATAGCATACTGGCACACTTTTGGTCAATTGAAAGTGCTTGACATGCTGGTTATGGAGGACCCAAAGAAAGGCTTTACTCAAAGCAGGAGAGTGAAATGACTGTTAGAAGACCTGAGGATATGGGAAGTCCCCCCCCTACTGTACTATGACGAGTTATAGACCACATCATTAAAGTCATCCATACCCTGCTGTTGGCTCAAGCCACAACTCATTGGTCATTTGTAACACATAAATCATCTCCTTTAAATAATGGCTGCAACAGTAAAAACACACTGGATTTCCTGGAAATAGATTTGTAGATCACTCAGTACATTGCTACGCATAATTTCCTTTTTTCCTGTCATAGCTATATCAATTTAATCAAGTGCACAGTATAGTGAATTAGGTTTGTGTATGTTCCAATAGGATCCAACAGCGTGATTAGGTTCCATTTATGAGTTGGCTGCTTTAAGGACGTGTCTGTGTGAATGTATCCGTTTGGACTGAGAGGAAGGAAGGGTGGATGGACAGCACCATTTATCTCTCATTAATAAACCTCACTTATCATGGAGTACAGCGTTGCTTTTATTTAATAAACAGAAGTGACACTGCTTACGCATTTCCACTTTGGTCCTCAAGTGGTTTAGTGGCATGGGAACAAGGAGGTGACGAGGGTCTGGTGTTTCTGCCTGGGAGGGTCTATGATGAAGCTGTCAGTTGATCTGTCAACACCACTAGTGTTGTGGTCAGTTGTTGTATTGTTCTCTGTTATTTATTGGTTCATGTTGTTGTGGCCAGCATAGCTCTGGACCAGGGTGTTAGTGTGCATACCTTCACGAAGGAAATAATTCACACTAACCCCCTGGACCAGAGCTATGGTCAGTAGTGTAAGTGGTCTGTGGTATTATTGGCTAATATGGTGGGAGTGGTTGACTATCGTGTTGTTATCACTTGTGTGCCATCGTAGTGGCTAGTAGTTTTGCGAAATTCAACCTGTATATATGAGTATATTGCAAAGTTGATTCAGATTTTCCAGAGGAAATATGTTGATCAGTCACTGATTGTTATGAGCAAAGAGCAATGTATGGGGGCCTGCCTGGCCTGCAGCCTTTAAGACATCTCTGTTCTCTCTCCCAGGTAAAGCCACTTAGATATCTCCTCTGTTCTCTCTCCCAGGTAAAGCCAGTTAGACATCTCCTCTGTTCTCTCTCCCAGGTAAAGCCAATAAGACATCATCTCTGTTCTCTCCCCCAGGTAAAGCCAATAAGACATCATCTCTGTTCTCTCTCCCAGGTAAAGCCACTTAGACATCATCTCTGTTCTCTCCCCCAGGTAAAGCCACTTAGACATCATCTCTGTTCTCTCTCCCAGGTAAAGCCAATAAGACATCATCTCTGTTCTCTCTCCCAGGTAAAGCCACTTAGACATCATCTCTGTTCTCTCTCCCAGGTAAAGCCAGTTAGACATCTCCTCTGTTCTCTCTCCCAGGTAAAGCCAATAAGACATCATCTCTGTTCTCTCTCCCAGGTAAAGCCAATAAGACACCATCTCTGTTCTCTCTCCCAGGTAAAGCCAATAAGACATCATCTCTGTTCTCTCTCCCAGGTAAAGCCAATAAGACATCATCTCTGTTCTCTCTCCCAGGTAAAGCCACTTAGACATCAGCTCTGTTCTCTCTCCCAGGTAAAGCCAATAAGACATCCTCTCTGTTCTCTCTCCCAGGTAAAGTGGATAAGACATCCTCTCTGTTCTCTCTCCCAGGTAAAGTGGATAGGGAGCCTAAGGGGAAGTTCAGTGTTCCTGTTCTGGATGTGAAGAGTCGACAGCTGGTCCTGGAGGCCAACCAGACGCTGACGATCCACTGCAGGTGAGTCTCTCTGGAGTCAAAGGTTAGAGGTCAGAGGTGATAGGTGGATGGGGTGGGTGGGCGGGCAGTCAGTGCAGATCAGTGAGCGCTGGTTGGGGGTCGGGGTGTGTGGGTTGTAGGTTAGTGAAAGGGGTCAAGTGGGAAATGTCAAGATAAAGGAAAGATTGTCTGCCTAGACTTATTCACTGATCAGATTAGCTTTAATATACACCTTTTAAATACACCTTTTTATGGACAGCTTTCAGAAGTTGTGATGCAATGAGAGAGATGGAATGTTTTACAGCAATCTACCTTTCACCAATCAGGGGTCGGTGGGAGCTGTCGTGGGTGTTCCCTGGAGGTGTGGCCAGAGATAAAGAGAGTGTGCAATTGGAGGATTCTCGCTGTGGGAGGCAGAGCCAGCATTACTGCAGCCAACTGATTATTAGCTCAGCCCAGGCCCAGCACACAGGATCGTTCCGGTGTCGGTATAGCCAGCGGACCCGCAGGCAGAGTGCTGTCTACATCTATGTCACAGGTAACATTTAACAACTACCAACTCATTACAGTGTCCTGTACTCCCAAATCCCTGTCAGTGTCACTCTGTCACAAATGCTAGAGCTCAGGAAATGGAAATAAGGTTTAGGATATGAACCATCTGTCCACCTCTTTCTCACTGATGGGCTCTCTCTGTCTCGCTCTCTCTGGCTCGCTCTCTCTCCCTCTCGCTCGCTCTCTTTCTCAATTACACTTTCTCTCTCACCCTCTCTCTTTATCGCTCCCCCTCTTTCCCTCCTCCCCCTCTCTCTCCCCCCACTCCCTCCCCATCGATGGAGTGGTCTCTCTCTCTCCCTCTCCCTCTCTCTCTCTCTCTCTCTCTCTCTCTCTCTCTCTCTCTCTCTCTCTCTCTCTCTCTCTCTCTCTCTCTCTCTCTCTCTCTCTCCCCCCTGTCTGATGGAATGGTCAGTCAATCTCTTGCTCACTCTGTCTCATTGTTTATATGCCTAGGTTAAACAAAACATAGTGTCAGTGGGTGCTAAATGCACACCAATACCAGAGAGAAATGTATATCTCAACACTGTTTGTACCAACAATACATCCTAATGACTCTGGCACAGTTTCTCCTCCTTAGCCTGTCTCTTTTCTCAGCCTCCCTCCCTCCCTCCCTCCCTCCCTCCCTCCCTCCCTCCCTCCCTCCCTCCCTCCCTCCCTCCCTCCCTCCCTCCCACCCTCCCTCCCTCCCTCCCTCCCTCCCCTCCCTCCCTCCCTCCCTCCCTCCCTCCCTCCCTCCCTCTCACCCTCTACCAGGTCTATATATAAAAGCTTTTTACTTTCGTTTACGTGCTACCTTAGTCCTCGGGGCCAGGAATAGCCCAGCTGCTGAAATGCTCAGGTTTGGGCAGAGTTTCCCAGGGCACCAGGCTTATCTGCTCCCCTCAGCCCTGCTCACAGCATCCTGTGCTTGGGGACGGGAGGAGGCCGCGGGGGGTGGAGGTGGGAGGGGAGCTGGAGGTCTATAGACGGGGGGGAGGGTCTCTGGTTCTGTTCAAAGGTGACAGGAGTGGAAGGTGGGAGGGTAAGGGGGGTGAAATAGGATGAAGGCCAGGCAGGATTCATGATTCAGGGACATCCAAGGGCAGAGGAGGCACCTTGACAGCCCTGTCTGCCCCACTCTGCCTTTCCCTGTCCTGGGTAGAGGCTGGCTGGGCATGGAGCTGGGCCAGGGGCCAGAGGAGATCACAGGGTGGGGCTACGGTTTGGCCAATAGGAGCCCTGGGGCCCATCAATCACTCTGGCTGCCAAGTCCATTAGGCGTCTGACTCCATCACCCGCTCTGCTCTCACTCTACTGCCCCTCTCTGCTCTCTCTACTGCCTATTTCTGCTCTCACCCTCCTGCCCCTACTGCCCCTCCTGACCCTTTCTGCTCTCACCCTCCTGCACCTCCTGCCCCTCCTGCCCCACTCTGCTCTCACCCTCCTGCCCCTGCTGCCCCTCTCTGCTCTCACCCTCCTGCCCCTGCTGCCCCTCTCTGCTCTCACCCTCCTGCCCCTCTCTGCTCTCACCCTCCTGCCCCTCTCTGGTCTCACCCTCCTGCCCTCTCTGCTCTCACCCTCCTGCCCCTCTCTGCTCTCACTATCCTGCCCCTCTCTGCTCTCACCCTCCTGCCCCTCTCTGGTCTCACCCTCCTGCCCTCTCTGCTCTCACCCTCCTGCCCCTCTCTGCTCTCACTATCCTGCCCCTCTCTGCTCTCACTATCCTGCCCCTCTCTGCTCTCACCCTCCTGCCCCTCTCTGCTCTCGCCCTCCTGCCCCTCTCTGCTCTCACTATCCTGCCCCTCTCTGCTCTCACTATCCTGCCCTTCTCTGCTCTCACCCTCCTGCCCCTCTCTGCTCTCACTATCCTGCCCCTCTCTGCTCTCGCCCTCCTGCCCCTCTCTGCTCTCGCCCTCCTGCCCCTCTCTGCTCTCGCCCTCCTGCCCCTCTCTGCTCTCGCCCTCCTGCCCCTCTCTGCTCTCACTATCCTGCCCCTCTCTGGTCTCACCCTCCTGCCCTCTCTGCTCTCACCCTCCTGCCCCTCTCTGCTCTCACTATCCTGCCCCTCTCTGCTCTCACTATCCTGCCCTCTCTGCTCTCACTATCCTGCCCCTCTCTGCTCTCACTATCCTGCCCCTCTCTGCTCTCACTATCCTGCCCTCTCTGGTCTCACCCTCCTGCCCTCTCTGCTCTCACTATCCTGCCCCTCTCTGCTCTCACCCTCCTGCCCCTCTCTGCTCTCACTATCCTGCCCCTCTCTGCTCTCACTATCCTGCCCTCTCTGCTCTCACTATCCTGCCCTCTCTGGTCTCACCCTCCTGCCCTCTCTGCTCTCACTATCCTGCCCCTCTCTGGTCTCACCCTCCTGCCCCTCTCTGCTCTCACTATCCTGCCCCTCTCTGCTCTCACTATCCTGCCCCTCTCTGGTCTCACCCTCCTGCCCCTCTCTGCTCTCACTATCCTGCCCCTCTCTGCTCTCACTATCCTGCCCCCTCGCTAGCTCCTTCATATGTAATCAAAGCAGCAGGAGGAAGCCCTGCGGTCCAGGCCACTAGTCCTTGGGGTACTTTTGTTCAAATGTTCAGAGATTATACTTTCCTTGAATAACACAGTACAGTAGCTGACAAACAATGAGGTGAGCTCCACCCGCCCACGCCTTTCAATGGCACAGGAATATTAGAGGGTGGGTGTGGAGGGGGTAATGTACCTGGAAGGATCACAGGCTGTTTGATTACCTCGAAACAATCTGTGTGTGTTTATTGTTGACTCCAGGAGACTATTTGCTGAATGGGTATTAAGTGTGTGTGTGTGTGTGTGTGTGTGTGTGTGTGTGTGTGTGTGTGTGTGTGTGTGTGTGTGTGTGTGTGTGTGTGTGTGTGTGTGTGTGTGTGTGTGTGTGTACCTATCCCTAACCTCAGTGTTGTGGTTTCAGACAGACAGCGGCCATTTGTGGAGGAGCAGAATAACAGTCCAGACGTGGTGTATATCAAGGAGAGCCAGCCTCTGGTCTTCCCCTGTAGGGTCACCCACCCTGACGCCACCGTGTCATTGGTCAAGGTGAGTTCCCTTCACTATTTCCACTACTAGCACTCCTGACTACATCTTAGAACAAAACACTTCTCTCTGTTTCTCCATCAGCACTCTCATCTGTACACAAGTCACAGTCATGTTGTTTCTGCTAGTACAGATCATTCAACACATTGTTCTTATCTTGGCAACCGTCCTGCCTTGGAGTGTGTGTGTCCGTTTGTTTGTGTCAGTCTGCGGATGTGTGTGGAAGTGTGTGGATATGTTTGTGAGTGTTGCTGCCTGAGTGGCGAGGGAGTGTACGTAAGTGCAATGAAGTGCAGTGTGTGTGTATGTATGTTTGTGGCAGCGTCTCAGTGTGTGTGTATGTGTGTTTGTGGCAGCGTCTCAGTGTGTGTGTATGTATGTTTGTGGCAGCGTCTCAGTGTGTATGTATGTTTGTGGCAGCGTCTCAGTGTGTGTGTATGTATGTTTGTGGCAGCGTCTCAGTGTGTGTGTGTTTGTGGCAGCATCTCAGTGTGTGTGTATGTATGTTTGTGGCAGCGTCTCAGTGTGTGTGTATGTGTGTTTGTGGCAGCGTCTCAGTGTGTGTGTATGTATGTTTGTGGCAGCGTCTCAGTGTGTGTGTATGTGTGTTTGTGGCAGCGTCTCAGTGTGTGTGTATGTGTGTTTGTGGCAGCGTCTCAGTGTGTGTGTATGTGTGTTTGTGGCAGCGTCTCAGTGTGTGTGTGTTTGTGGCAGCGTCTCAGTGTGTATGTATGTTTGTGGCAGCATCTCAGTGTGTATGTGTGTTTGTGGCAGCGTCTCAGTGTGTGTGTGTGTATGTTTGTGGCAGCGTCTCAGTGTGTGTGTATGTATGTTTGTGGCAGCGTCTCAGTGTGTGTGTATGTGTGTTTGTGGCAGCGTCTCAGTGTGTGTGTATGTGTGTTTGTGGCAGCGTCTCAGTGTGTGTGTGTTTGTGGCAGCGTCTCAGTGTGTGTGTATGTTTGTTTGTGGCAGCGTCTCAGTGTGTGTGTATGTGTGTTTGTGGCAGCGTCTCAGTGTGTGTGTATGTGTGTTTGTGGCAGCGTCTCAGTGTGTGTGTATGTATGTTTGTGGCAGCGTCTCAGTGTGTGTATGTTTGTGGCAGCGTCTCAGTGTGTGTGTATGTTTGTTTGTGGCAGCGTCTCAGTGTGTGTGTATGTGTGTTTGTGGCAGCGTCTCAGTGTGTGTGTATGTGTGTTTGTGGCAGCGTCTCAGTGTGTGTGTGTGTGTGTGTTTGTGGCAGCGTCTCAGTGTGTGTGTGTTTGTGGCAGCGTCTCAGTGTGTGTGTGTTTGTGGCAGCGTCTCAGTGTGTATGTATGTGTGTTTGTGGCAGCGTCTCAGTGTGTGTGTATGTGTGTTTGTGGCAGCGTCTCAGTGTGTGTGTGTTTGTGGCAGCGTCTCAGTGTGTGTGTGTTTGTGGCAGCGTCTCAGTGTGTATGTTTGTGGCAGCGTCTCAGTGTGTGTGTGTGTTTGTGGCAGCGTCTCAGTGTGTATGTTTGTGGCAGCGTCTCAGTGTGTGTGTGTGTTTGTGGCAGCGTCTCAGTGTGTGTGTGTGTATGTTTGTGGCAGCGTCTCAGTGTGTATGTTTGTGGCAGCGTCTCAGTGTGTATGTATGTTTGTGGCAGCGTCTCAGTGTGTGTATGTGTGTTTGTGGCAGCGTCTCAGTGTGTGTGTGTGTGTATGTTTGTGGCAGGGTCTCA
Source organism: Oncorhynchus kisutch (assembly GCF_002021735.2). Classification (NCBI taxonomy): domain Eukaryota; kingdom Metazoa; phylum Chordata; class Actinopteri; order Salmoniformes; family Salmonidae; genus Oncorhynchus; species Oncorhynchus kisutch. Next base: position 69,612,944 of record NC_034191.2, on the reverse strand, counting down.
GTGTGTATGTTTGTGGCAGCGTCTCATTGTGTGTATGTGTGTTTGTGGCAGCGTCTCAGTGTGTATGTTTGTGGCAGCGTCTCAGTGTGTATGTTTGTGGCAGCGTCTCAGTGTGTGTGTATGTGTGTTTGTGGCAGCGTCTCAGTGTGTGTGTATGTATGTTTGTGGCAGCGTCTCAGTGTGTATGTTTGTTTGTGGCAGCATCTCAGTGTGTACGTATGTTTGTGGCAGCGTCTCAGTGTGTATGTGTGTTTGTGGCAGCATCTCAGTGTGTGTGTATGTATGTTTGTGGCAGCGTCTCAGTGTGTATGTTTGTTTGTGGCAGCATCTCAGTGTGTACGTATGTTTGTGGCAGCGTCTCAGTGTGTATGTGTGTTTGTGGCAGCATCTCAGTGTGTGTATGTGTGTTTGTGGCAGCGTCTCAGTGTGTATGTTTGTGGCAGCGTCTCAGTGTGTGTGTATGTGTGTTTGTGGCAGCGTCTCAGTGTGTGTGTATGTATGTTTGTGGCAGCGTCTCAGTGTGTATGTTTGTTTGTGGCAGCATCTCAGTGTGTACGTATGTTTGTGGCAGCGTCTCAGTGTGTATGTGTGTTTGTGGCAGCATCTCAGTGTGTGTGTATGTATGTTTGTGGCAGCATCTCAGTGTGTGTGTATGTATGTTTGTGGCAGCATCTCAGTGTGTGTGTATGTATGTTTGTGGCAGCGTCTCAGTGTGTATGTATGTTTGTGGCAGCGTCTCAGTGTGTATGTGTGTTTGTGGCAGCGTCTCAGTGTGTGTGTATGTGTGTTTGTGGCAGCGTCTCAGTGTGTGTGTATGTGTGTTTGTGGCAGCGTCTCAGTGTGTATGTGTGTTTGTGGCAGCATCTCAGTGTGTATGTGTGTTTGTGGCAGCGTCTCAATGTGTATGTGTGTTTGTGGCAGCGTCTCAGTGAGTGTGTATGTGTGTTTGTGGCAGCGTCTCAGTGTGTGTGTATGTGTGTTTGTGGCAGCGTCTCAATGTGTGTGTATGTGTGTTTGTGGCAGCGTCTCAGTGTGTGTGTATGTGTGTTTGTGGCAGCGTCTCAGTGTGTGTGTATGTGTGTTTGTGGCAGCGTCTCAATGTGTGTGTATGTGTGTTTGTGGCAGCGTCTCAATGTGTGTGTATGTGTGTTTGTGGCAGCGTCTCAGTGTGTGTGTATGTGTGTTTGTGGCAGCGTCTCAGTGAGTGTGTATGTGTGTTTGTGGCAGCGTCTCAGTGAGTGTGTATGTGTGTTTGTGGCAGCGTCTCAGTGTGTGTGTATGTGTGTATGTGGCAGCGTCTCAGTGTGTGTGTATGTATGTTTGTGGCAGTGTCTCAGTGTGTGTGTATGTGTGTTTGTGGCAGCGTCTCAGTGTGTGTGTATGTTTGTGGCAGTGTCTCAGTGTGTATGTGTGTTTGTTTGTGACAGCGTCTCAGTGTGTGTGTATGTTTGTTTGTGGCAGCGTCTCAGTGTGTATGTGTGTTTGTTTGTGGCAGCGTCTCAGTGTGTATGTGTGTTTGTTTGTGGCAGCGTCTCAGTGTGTGTGTATGTTTGTGGCAGTGTCTCAGTGTGTGTGTATGTGTGTTTGTGGCAGCGTCTCAATGTGTGTGTATGTGTGTTTGTGGCAGCGTCTCAGTGTGTATGTGTGTTTGTTTGTGACAGCGTCTCAGTGTGTATGTGTGTTTGTGGCAGCGTCTCAGTGTGTGTGTGTGTTTGTGGCAGCGTCTCAGTGTGTATGTGTGTTTGTTTGTGGCAGCGTCTCAGTGTGTGTTTGTGGCAGCGTCTCAGTGTGTATGTATGTGTGTTTGTGGCAGCGTCTCAGTGTGTATGTATGTTTGTGGCAGCGTCTCAGTGTGTGTGTGTGTTTGTGGCAGCGTCTCAGTGTGTATGTATGTATGTTTGTGGCAGTGTCTCAGTGTGTATGTATGTTTGTGGCAGCGTCTCAGTGTGTGTGTATGTATGTTTGTGGCAGCATCTCAGTGTGTGTGTATGTGTGTTTGTGGCAGCGTCTCAGTGTGTGTGTATGTTTGTGGCAGCGTCTCAGTGTGTATGTGTGTTTGTGGCAGCGTCTCAGTGTGTATGTATGTTTGTGGCAGCGTCTCAGTGTGTGTGTATGTATGTTTGTGGCAGCGTCTCAGTGTGTATGTATGTTTGTGGCAGCGTCTCAGTGTGTATGTGTGTTTGTGGCAGCGTCTCAGTGTGTGTGTATGTATGTTTGTGGCAGCGTCTCAGTGTGTATGTATGTTTGTGGCAGCGTCTCAGTGTGTGTGTATGTATGTTTGTGGCAGCGTCTCAGTGTGTGTGTATGTGTGTTTGTGGCAGCGTCTCAGTGTGTATGTATGTGGCTGCGTCTCAGTGTGTGTGTATGTATGTTTGTGGCAGCGTCTCAGTGTGTGTGTATGTGTGTTTGTGGCAGCGTCTCAGTGTGTGTGTATGTTTGTGGCAGCGTCTCAGTGTGTGTGTTTGTGGCAGCGTCTCAGTGTGTATGTATGTGGCTGCGTCTCAGTGTGTGTGTATGTGTGTTTGTGGCAGCGTCTCAGTGTGTATGTGTGTTTGTGGCAGCGTCTCAGTGTGTGTGTATGTGTGTTTGTGGCAGCGTCTCAGTGTGTGTGTATGTGTGTTTGTGGCAGCGTCTCAGTGTGTGTGTGGCAGCGTCTCAGTGTGTATGTGTGTTTGTGGCAGCGTCTCAGTGTGTGTGTGTGTTTGTGGCAGCGTCTCAGTGTGTGTGTGTGTTTGTGGCAGCGTCTCAGTGTGTATGTGTGTTTGTGGCAGCGTCTCAGTGTGTATGTGTGTTTGTGGCAGCGTCTCAGTGTGTATGTGTGTTTGTGGCAGCGTCTCAGTGTGTATGTGTGTTTGTGGCAGCGTCTCCGTGTGTATGTGTGTTTGTGGCAAATCAAATCAAATCAAATCAAATTTATTTATATAGCCCTTCGTACATCAGCTGATATCTCAAAGTGCTGTACAGAAACCCAGCCTAAAACCCCAAACAGCAAGCAATGCAGGTGTAGAAGCACGGTGGCTAGGAAAAACTCCCTAGAAAGGCCAATACCTAGGAAGAAACCTAGAGAGGAACCAGGCTATGTGGGGTGGCCAGTCCTCTTCTGGCTGTGCCGGGTGGAGATTATAACAGAACATGGCCAAGATGTTAAAATGTTCATAAATGACCAGCATGGTCGAATAATAATAAGGCAGAACAGTTGAAACTGGAGCAGCAGCACAGTCAGGTGGAAGTTGAAACTGGAGCAGCAGCATGGCCAGGTGGACTGGGGACAGCAAGGAGTCATCATGTCAGGTAGTCCTGGGGCATGGTCCTAGGGCTCAGGTCAGTTGAAACTGGAACAGCAGCATGGCCAGGTGGACTGGGGACAGCAAGGAGTCATCATGTCAGGTAGTCCTGGGGCATGGTCCTAGGGCTCAGGTCCTCCGAGAGAGAGAAAGAAAGAGAGAAGGAGAGAATTAGAGAACGCACACTTAGATTCACACAGGACACCGAATAGGACAGGAGAAGTACTCCAGATATAACAAACTGACCCCAGCCCCCCGACACATAAACTACTGCAGCATAAATACTGGAGGCTGAGACAGGAGGGGTCAGGAGACACTGTGGCCCCATCCGATGATACCCCCGGACAGGGCCAAACAGGAAGGATATAACCCCACCCACTTTGCCAAAGCACAGCCCCCACACCACTAGAGGGATATCTTCAACCACCAACTTACCATCCTGAGACAAGGCTGAGTATAGCCCACAAAGATCTCCGCCACGGCACAACCCAAGGGGGGGGCGCCAACCCAGACAGGATGACCACAACAGTGAATCAACCCACTCAGGTGACGCACCCCCTCCAGGGACGGCATGAGAGAGCCCCAGCAAGCCAGTGACTCAGCCCCTGTAATAGGGTTAGAGGCAGAGAATCCCAGTGGAAAGAGGGGAACCGGCCAGGCAGAGACAGCAAGGGCGGTTCGTTGCTCCAGAGCCTTTCCGTTCACCTTCCCACTCCTGGGCCAGACTACACTCAATCATATGACCTACTGAAGAGATGAGTCTTCAGTAAAGACTTAAAGGTTGAGACCGAGTTTGCGTCTCTGACATGGGTAGGCAGACCGTTCCATAAAAATGGAGCTCTATAGGAGAAAGCCCTGCCTCCAGCTGTTTGCTTAGAAATTCTAGGGACAATTAGGAGGCCTGCATCTTGTGACCGTAGCGTACGTGTAGGTATGTACGGCAGGACCAAATCAGAGAGATAGGTAGGAGCAAGCCCATGTAATGCTTTGTAGGTTAGCAGTAAAACCTTGAAATCAGCCCTTGCTTTGACAGGAAGCCAGTGTAGAGAGGCTAGCACTGGAGTAATATGATCAACTTTTTGGTTCTAGTCAGGATTCTAGCAGCCGTATTTAGCACTAACTGAAGTTTATTTAGTGCTTTATCCGGGTAGCCGGAAAATAGAGCATTGCAGTAGTCTAACCTAGAAGTGACAAAAGCATGGATAAATTTTTCTGCATCATTTTTGGACAGAAAGTTTCTGATTTTTGCAATGTTACGTAGATGGAAAAAAGCTGTCCTCGAAATGGTCTTGATATGTTCTTCAAAAGAGAGATCAGGGTCCAGAGTAACGCCGAGGTCCTTCACAGTTTTATTTGAGACGACTGTACAACCATTAAGATTAATTGTCAGATTCAACAGAAGATCTCTTTGTTTCTTGGGACCTAGAACAAGCATCTCTGTTTTGTCCGAGTTTAATAGTAGAAAGTTTGCAGCCATCCACTTCCTTATGTCTGAAACACATGCTTCTAGCGAGGGCAATTTTGGGGCTTCACCATGTTTCATTGAAATGTACAGCTGTGTGTCATCCGCATAGCAGTGAAAGTTTACATTATGTTTTCGAATAACATCCCCAAGAGGTAAAATATATAGTGAAAACAATAGTGGTCCTAAAACGGAACCTTGAGGAACACCGAAATTTACAGTTGATTTGTCAGAGGACAAACCATTCACAGAGACAAACTGATATCTTTCCGACAGATAAGATCTAAACCAGGCCAGAACATGTCCGTGTAGACCAATTTGGGTTTCCAATCTCTCCAAAAGAATGTGGTGATCGATGGTATCAAAAGCAGCCATAAGGTCTAGGAGCACGAGGACAGATGCAGAGCCTCGGTCCGATGCCATTAAAATGTCATTTACCACCTTCACAAGTGCCGTCTCAGTGCTATGATGGGGTCTAAAACCAGACTGGCAGCGTCTCAGTGTGTGTGTATGTGTGAGCGTCTCAGTGTGTATGTGTGTTTGTGGCAGCGTCTCAGTGTGTGTGTGTGTTTGTGGCAGCGTCTCAGTGTGTGTGTGTGTTTGTGGCAGCGTCTCAGTGTGTATGTGTGTTTGTGGCAGCGTCTCAGTGTGTGTGTGTGTGTTTGTGGCAGCGTCTCAGTGTGTGTGTGTGTGTTTGTGGCAGCGTCTCAGTGTGTGTGTGTGTTTGTGGCAGCGTCTCAGTGTGTGTGTGTGTTTGTGGCAGCGTCTCAGTGTGTATGTGTGTTTGTGGCAGCGTCTCAGTGTGTGTTTGATACCTATTTTTTACTGCCATGTTCCGAGTGAGCGGCGCCTGCAGTTTCCTCTGTTGGCACTGTTGTTACCCCCGGAGACAGGACGTGGGGTCTGGAGGTCCCCCTGCCTCTGCCCCCCCTCCCCCCCACTCACACACCCCTCACTCCTATCCTCTACTGGAGGCAATCTGGCTGCCAAACTCCTCCTGATTCCTTAACCAGCTGGCCTTCAGGCCAGAGGACGATGAGGTGCCAGGAGTAATGGGCTGGCCAGGACTGACTGGTGCTAGCAGGGCAAGGCATGCCCCTCAGGCAGATCTGTTAACAGTGGTGTTGTACGTAGGTAGCGTCTTCTGTGTGCAGAGACTGCACAGTTTGACCTTTACAATGCAATAACATCCAGGTGAGAGAAGTGGGCTACTGGTACTTTATCAGGTGAATGAAGGAATTTCCAAAGAGAGTTTCAGGAAACTGAAAAAGAGCGAAAGAACAAAATGAACCCCTCAGTCATCTCTCCTCTTGTCCCTGCTCTCCCTTCAGGATGTGAGGCGGACCCCGAAACGAAGCGTGGCACAACACACACATTCTCACACACTTCTGTTGGCTCTCTGTGTTTACGTCCTGCTCCTATCTCCACACAAACCACACACTTCACTTCTGTTGGCTCTCTGTGTTTACGTCCTGCTCCTATCTCCACACAAACCACACACTTCTGTTGGCTCTCTGTGTTTACGTCCTGCTCCTATCTCCACACAAACCACACACTTCACTTCTGTTGGCTCTCTGTGTTTACGTCCTGCTCCTATCTCCACACAAACCACACACTTCACTTCTGTTGGCTCTCTGTGTTTACGTCCTGCTCCTATCTCCACACAAACGTCCAGCCTCGAGCCACAAAGGTAATTATTCAAAAAATATCCTCTGTTCTCTCACTCCCTCCATCCGCCCCGGCCTGGCCCAGCATTCTGAACCTGGAGTCCACTCCACACACAAACACTGTCACACACTCTGCAGTGTTTTTTTCCTGGAAGGATTTTGCACTCTGCTTGGATCTTTAATTTGTTGTCCCACCTCTCAGCAGGGAACAATACCCACGGGGCCATTCCCTCTCGCTGCCGCCGTGAAGGTGACCCAGTGGGGCGAGGAGTGGAGGCAAGCGGAAGGGGGTAGTGTAGTATGACCTAGGGTTCCAGTCCAGTCCAGTCTCCATCCTGTAGTTACAGGATATGAGCAGATGGACTGGAGTCACGTTCCCACGTCCTGACTTCTCTCTCACCTTGCAACCCTCCTGCACCCCCTTCTGACCCCCTTACACCCACCTACATCCCCTTCTGACCCCCTTACACCCACCTGCACCCCCTTCTGACCCCCTTACACCCACCTACACCCCCCTCCAACTGCCCTCCGTCCCCAACATCCTCTGAATCCTCACCTTCCAGGATTCAGCTACCAGGGGGTGGGGTGGAGGGGGGCACCAAGGGCATTCACAGGGGCCTAACAAGACAGAGGAGACATAGAGGTATTTACTATAGTGTAGTGTATAAGGCAGAGGAAAATAGGAGGGAAAAGAGGCGTCTTAAGGTTGGACGAGGGATGAGGGGGACTGTCAGCCAGGTAACACTGGGGATGAGGGGGGCTATCAGCCAGTTAACACTGGGGATGAGGGGGGCTATCAGCCAGTTAACACTGGGGATGAGGGGGATATCAGCCAGTTAACACTGGGGATGAGGGGGGCTGTCAGCCAGGTAACACTGGGGATGAGGGGGGCTGTCAGCCAGGTAACACTGGGGATGAGGGGGGCTATCAGCCTGTTAACACTGGGGAAGAGGGGGTGTCAGCCAGTTAACACTGGGGGTGAAGGGGTGAGGGGGGTATCAGCCAGTTAACACTGGGGGTGAAGGGGTGAGGGGGGTATCAGCCAGTTAACACTGGGGGTGAAGGGGTGAGGGGGGTATCAGCCAGTTAACACTGGGGGTGAAGGGGTGAGGGGGGTGTCAGCCAGTTAACACTAGGGGTGAAGGGGTGAGGGGGGTGTCAGCCAGTTAACACTGGGGGTGAGGTGGTGTCAGCCAGTTAACACTGGGGGTGAAGGGGTGAGGGGGGTATCAGCCAGTTAACACTGGGGGTGAAGGGGTGAGGGGGGTATCAGCCAGTTAACACTGGGGGTGAAGGGGTGAGGGGGGTATCAGCCAGTTAACACTGGGGGTGAAGGGGTGAGGGGGGTGTCAGCCAGTTAACACTAGGGGTGAAGGGGTGAGGGGGGTGTCAGCCAGTTAACACTGGGGGTGAGGTGGTGTCAGCCAGTTAACACTGGGGGTGAAGGGGTGAGGGGGGTATCAGCCAGTTAACACTGGGGGTGAGGGGTGAGGGGGGTATCAGCCAGTTAACACTGGGGGTGAAGGGGTGAGGGGGGTGTCAGCCAGTTAACACTAGGGGTGAAGGGGTGAGGGGGGTGTCAGCCAGTTAACACTGGGGGTGAAGGGGTGAGGGGGGTGTCAGCCAGTTAACACTAGGGGTGAAGGGGTGAGGGGGGTGTCAGCCAGTTAACACTGGGGGTGAGGTGGTGTCAGCCAGTTAACACTGGGGGTGAAGGGGTGAGGGGGGTATCAGCCAGTTAACACTGGGGGTGAAGGGGTGAGGGGGGTATCAGCCAGTTAACACTGGGGGTGAAGGGGTGAGGGGGGTATCAGCCAGTTAACACTGGGGGTGAAGGGGTGAGGGGGGTGTCAGCCAGTTAACACTAGGGGTGAAGGGGTGAGGGGGGTGTCAGCCAGTTAACACTGGGGGTGAGGTGGTGTCAGCCAGTTAACACTGGGGGTGAAGGGGTGAGGGGGGTATCAGCCAGTTAACACTGGGGGTGAGGGGTGAGGGGGGTATCAGCCAGTTAACACTGGGGGTGAAGGGGTGAGGGGGGTGTCAGCCAGTTAACACTAGGGGTGAAGGGGTGAGGGGGGTGTCAGCCAGTTAACACTGGGGGTGAAGGGGTGACGGGGGTATCAGCCAGTTAACACTGGGGGTGAAGGGGTGAGGGGGGTATCAGCCAGTTAACACTGGGGTGAAGGGGTGAGGGGGGTATCAGCCAGTTAACACTGGGGGTGAGGGGGTGAGGGGGGTGTCAGCCAGTTAACACTAGGGGTGAAGGGGTGAGGGGGGTGTCAGCCAGTTAACACTAGGGGTGAAGGGGTGAGGGGGGTGTCAGCCAGTTAACACTGGGGGTGAAGGGGTGAGGGGGGTGTCAGCCAGTTAACACTAGGGGTGAAGGGGTGAGGGGGGTGTCAGCCAGTTAACACTGGGGGTGAGGTGGTGTCAGCCAGTTAACACTGGGGGTGAAGGGGTGAGGGGGGTATCAGCCAGTTAACACTGGGGGTGAAGGGGTGAGGGGGGGTATCAGCCAGTTAACACTGGGGGTGAAGGGGTGAGGGGGGTATCAGCCAGTTAACACTGGGGGTGAAGGGGTGAGGGGGGTGTCAGCCAGTTAACACTAGGGGTGAAGGGGTGAGGGGGGTGTCAGCCAGTTAACACTGGGGGTGAGGTGGTGTCAGCCAGTTAACACTGGGGGTGAAGGGGTGAGGGGGGTATCAGCCAATTAACACTGGGGGTGAGGGGTGAGGGGGGTATCAGCCAGTTAACACTGGGGGTGAAGGGGTGAGGGGGGTGTCAGCCAGTTAACACTAGGGGTGAAGGGGTGAGGGGGGGTGTCAGCCAGTTAACACTGGGGGTGAAGGGGTGACGGGGGTATCAGCCAGTTAACACTGGGGTGAAGGGGTGAGGGGGGTATCAGCCAGTTAACACTGGGGGTGAAGGGGTGAGGGGGGTATCAGCCAGTTAACACTGGGGGTGAGGGGGTGAGGGGGGTGTCAGCCAGTTAACACTAGGGGTGAAGGGGTGAGGGGGGTGTCAGCCAGTTAACACTGGGGGTGAAGGGGTGAAGGGGCTATCAGCCAGTTAACACTGGGGGTGAAGGGGTGAGGAGGGCTATCAGCCAGTTAACACTGGGGGTGAAGGGGTGAGGAGGGCTATCAGCCAGTTAACACTGGGGGTGAAGGGGTGAAGGGGCTATCAGCCAGTTAACACTGGGGGTGAAGGGGCTATCAGCCAGTTAACACTGGGGGTGAAGGGGTGAAGGGGCTACCAGCCAGTTAACACTGGAGTTGAAGGGGTGAGGAGGGCTATCAGCCAGTTAACACTGGAGTTGAAGGGGTGAGGAGGGCTATCAGCCAGTTAACACTGGGGGTGAGGGGGGTGAGGTGGACGGTCCACATGTTCCCCTGAGAGAGGGCTGGATGCTTCCACCATGTCACTGAAACTCTAGTAAACATTTCCTTGAGTCTACCTCCTCCAAGAAAACAACCCTTTTACACAACAATCTGTCTCTACAGTAACACAAGACTCTGTCTCTACAGTAACACAAGACTCTGTCTCTACAGTAACACAAGACTGTCTCTACAGTAACACAAGACTCTGTCTCTACAGTAACACAAGACTCTGTCTCTACAGTAACACAATACTCTGTCTCTACAGTAACACAAGACTCTGTCTCTACAGTAACACAAGACTCTGTCTACAGTAACACAAGACTGTCTCTACAGTAACACAAGACTCTGTCTCTACAGTAACACAAGACTCTGTCTCTACAGTAACACAAGACTCTGTCTACAGTAACACAAGACTCTGTCTCTACAGTAACACAAGACTCTGTCTACAGTAACACAAGACTCTGTCTCTACAGTAACACAAGACTCTGTCTCTACAGTAACACAAGACTCTGTCTCTACAGTAACACAATACTCTGTCTCTACAGTAACACAAGACTCTGTCTCTACAGTAACACAAGACTCTGTCTCTACAATAACACAAGACTCTGTCTCTACAGTAACACAATACTCTGTCTCTACAGTAACACAAGACTCTGTCTCTACAGTAACACAAGACTCTGTCTCTACAGTAACACAATACTCTGTCTCTACAGTAACACAAGACTCTGTCTCTACAGTAACACAAGACTCTGTATACAGTAACACAATACTCTGTCTCTACAGTAACACAATACTCTGTCTCTACAGTAACACAAGACTCTGTCTCTACAGTAACACAAGACTCTGTCTCTACAGTAACACAAGACTGTTTTTACACTAACAAGACTCTGTCTCTACAGTAACACAAGACTCTCTCTACAGTAACACAAGACTCTGTCTCTACAGTAACACAAAACTCTGTCTACAGTAACACAAGACTCTGTCTCTACAGTAACACAAGACTCTGTCTACAGTAACACAAGACTCTGTCTCTACAGTAACACAATACTCTGTCTCTACAGTAACACAAGACTCTGTCTACAGTAACACAAGACTCTCTCTACAGTAACACAATACTCTGTCTACAGTAACACAAGACTCTGTCTCTACAGTAACACAAGACTCTCTCTACAGTAACACAAGACTCTGTCTACAGTAACACAAGACTCTGTCTACAGTAACACAAGACTCTGTCTCTACAGTAACACAAGACTCTGTCTACAGTAACACAAGACTCTGTCTCTACAGTAACACAAGACTCTGTCTCTACAGTAACACAAGACTCTGTCTACAGTAACACAAGACTGTTTTTACACTAACAAGACTCTGTCTCTACAGTAACACAAGACTCTGTCTCTGCAGTAACACAAGACTCTGTCTACAGTAACACAAGACTCTGTCTCTACAGTAACACAAGACTCTGTCTCTACAGTAACACAAGACTCTGTCTCTACAGTAACACAATACTCTGTCTCTACAGTAACACAAGACTCTGTCTCTACAGTAACACAAGACTCTGTCTCTACAGTAACACAAGACTCTGTCTCTACAGTAACACAAGACTCTGTCTCTACAGTAACACAAGACTCTGTCTACAGTAACACAAGACTCTGTCTCTACAGTAACACAATACTCTGTCTACAGTAACACAAGACTCTGTCTCTACAGTAACACAAGACTCTGTCTACAGTAACACAAGACTCTGTCTCTACAGTAACACAAGACTCTGTCTCTACAGTAACACAATACTCTGTCTACAGTAACACAATACTCTGTCTCTACAGTAACACAATACTCTGTCTCTACAGTAACACAAGACTCTGTCTCTACAGTAACACAATACTCTGTCTCTACAGTAACACAAGACTCTGTCTACAGTAACACAAGACTCTGTCTACAGTAACACAAGACTCTGTCGCTACAGTAACACAAGACTCTGTCTCTACAGTAACACAAGACTCTGTCTCTACAGTAACACAAGACTCTGTCTACAGTAACACAAGACTCTGTCTCTACAGTAACACAAGACTCTGTCTCTACAGTAACACAAGACTCTGTCTCTACAGTAACACAATACTCTGTCTCTACAGTAACACAAGACTCTGTCTCTACAGTAACACAAGACTCTGTCTACAGTAACACAATACTCTGTCTCTACAGTAACACAATACTCTGTCTCTACAGTAACACAAGACTCTGTCTCTACAGTAACACAAGACTCTGTCTCTACAGTAACACAAGACTCTGTCTACAGTAACACAAGACTGTTTTTACACTAACAAGACTCTGTCTCTACAGTAACACAAGACTCTCTCTACAGTAACACAAGACTCTGTCTCTACAGTAACACAAAACTCTGTCTACAGTAACACAAGACTCTGTCTACAGTAACACAAGACTCTCTCTACAGTAACACAATACTCTGTCTACAGTAACACAAGACTCTGTCTCTACAGTAACACAAGACTCTCTCTACAGTAACACAAGACTCTGTCTACAGTAACACAAGACTCTGTCTACAGTAACACAAGACTCTGTCTCTACAGTAACACAAGACTCTGTCTACAGTAACACAAGACTCTGTCTCTACAGTAACACAAGACTCTGTCTCTACAGTAACACAAGACTCTGTCTACAGTAACACAAGACTGTTTTTACACTAACAAGACTCTGTCTCTACAGTAACACAAGACTCTGTCTCTACAGTAACACAAAACTCTGTCTACAGTAACACAAGACTCTGTCTCTACAGTAACACAAGACTCTGTCTACAGTAACACAAGACTCTGTCTCTACAGTAACACAAGACTCTGTCTCTACAGTAACACAAGACTCTCTCTACAGTAACACAAGACTCTGTCTCTACAGTAACACAATACTCTGTCTACAGTAACACAAGACTCTGTCTCTACAGTAACACAAGACTCTGTCTCTACAGTAACACAATACTCTGTCTACAGTAACACAAGACTCTGTCTCTACAGTAACACAAGACTCTGTCTCTACAGTAACACAAGACTCTGTCTCTACAGTAACACAATACTCTGTCTCTACAGTAACACAAGACTCTGTCTCTACAGTAACACAAGACTGTCTCTACAGTAACACAAGACTCTGTCTACAGTAACACAAGACTCTGTCTCTACAGTAACACAAGACTCTGTCTCTACAGTAACACAAGACTCTGTCTCTACAGTAACATAATATTCTGTCTACAGTAACACAAGACTCTGTCTCTACAGTAACACAAGACTCTGTCTCTACAGTAACATAATATTCTGTCTACAGTAACACAAGACTCTCTCTACAGTAATACAGATGTTTTAGTAATTGTTTTGTGTTATGCAGTAATAATAATAACATGCATCACGCGTCTTGCCAATGTGGCCTCATTTGAGTCATTAATGGCCCCCATACTGTTCTGTGTGGTTGTGATGTCCATGATTTGCTCAGGAGTTGTGAATGTGTGCAGTGTTGCTTTTGTGTGACTGTAAGTATGGTTGTGTTGTGTTCAAGATGTGGTCATGGTTCTGAATAACTCATGACATGGCTGGGTTGACTTCATGATTGGTTGGTGGTTGAGTTCACAAAATGTTTGTAGTTGTGTTGGGTTTATGGTGTGGCTATGGTTGTTGACCAAGTTTTCTAATCCCTAACCGGAAACAGATATCTCATTTTGTGTGACATTGATTTTATTAGACTGTTTGTACAGTTGTGGTTGTGGTCATGACCGTGTGTGTTCATGCCTCCAGTTCCCTGACCGTGAGTTGACCCCAGACCAGAGGAACATAGTGTGGAACAGCAGACAGGGCTTCCTCATCCGCAGTCCCACCTACTTCTACATCGGCCTGTTCTCCTGCAAGACCTCTGTCAACGGGACCACACACTCCCTCAGTTACCTCACACACAGACAAGGTGAGCACACACACACAAATGCAGACACATACACACAGACACATACTTACACACATGCACGTGCACACACACTCATACACACTCACACACACACACACACACACTTACATGACACACCTGTAGACCAGGTGAGCACTACCAAGGCCAAGCATCTCAATTGATCTTGCAGATTTTATATATTGCAGCAATTAAATGAGTGTCTCTTCCACTCCCCCTCTCCTCTCCAGTGAATAAGATTATGGAGGTGTATCTGAACAGTACTAGTCCCGTCCAGACTATACAGGGGGACAGTCTGGCCATCAACTGTACTGTCACTGCAGAGTGGAACAGCAGAGTGTCCATCAGCTGGGACTACCCTGGGCAGGTGAGAAACATATGAAGTACACTGGAATTATGAAGTACACTACAATGAAGTGCACTATGTTATGTAGTACTGTATGTAGAATAACTTTGAAGTATTTATACAGTACCAGTCAAAAGTTTGAACACATCTACTCACTTAAGGGTTTTTCTTTATAAAAAAAAAAGATGAAATAACACATATGGAATCATGTAGTAACCAAAAAGGTGTTCAACAAATCTAAATATATTTTATATTTGAGATTCTTCAAAGTAGCCACCCTTTTCGTTGATGACAGCTTTGTCAAAGTTCCTGAAATAGATTTTTTTAATGGAATATTCTCAGGCCCATTATCATCAAACATCACTCCTGTGTTCCAATGGCATGTTATGATAGCTAATCCAAGTTTATCATTTGAAAAGGCTAATTGATCATTAGAAAACCCTTTTGCAAGCATTTTAGTACAGCTGAAAACTGTTGTTCTGATTAAAGAAGCAATAAAACTGTCCTTCTTTAGACTAGTTGAGTATCTGGAGCATCAGCATTTGTGGGTTCGATTACAGGCTCAAAATGGCCAGAAACAAAGAATTTTCTTCTGAAACTCGTCAGTCTATTCTTGTTCTGAGAAATGAAGGCTATTCCACGTGAGAAATTGCCAAGAAACTGAAGATCTCGTATAATGTTGTGTACTACTCCCTTCACAGAACAGTGCAAACTTGCTCTAACCAGAATAGAAAGAGGAGGGGGAGGCCCCGATGCACAACTGAACAAGAGGACAAGTTTGATAAACAAACGCCTCACAAGTCCTCATCTGGCAGCTTCATTAAATAGTACCCGCAAAACACCAGTCTCAACATCAACAGTGAAGAGGCAACTCAGGGATGCTGTAGTACACCTTGTGGAAAGCTACCCGAAACGTTTGACCCAAGTTAAACAATTTAAAGGCAATGCTACCAAATACTAATTGAGTGTATGTAAACTTCTGACCCACTAGGAAGAAATAAAAGATTAAATAAATCATTCTCTCTACTATTATTCTGACATTTCACATTCTTAAATAAAGTGGTGATACTAACTGACCTAAGACAGGGAATGTTTACTATAATTAAATGTCAGGAATTGTGAAAAACAGAGTTTAAATGTATTTTGGTAAGGTGTATGTAAACTACCGACTTATATATATATATATTGCTTAGTAGATAACAACTTCAACATCTGCCTACCTGTTTGGAAGACTTTTACTATCAGAATAATATCTCTCCCCCCCCCCCCCCCCCTATCTCCCCTCAGGTAAACCGGGCAGCCATAATTAGTAGGCGTATCATGGCCAGTAAAACTCACATGGTTTTCTACAGTATTCTGTCCATCCCTAAACTCCACCGCTCTGACAGAGGGCTCTATATCTGCCGAGTGACCAGTGGACCGGTCAGCCGAGAGACTAACGTGTCAGTCACGGTCTACGGTGAGTCAAAAAAAACGCACTACTTCCCACCTCCGACTACACCCACATCTGTGACAAATTCATTGATGGTTAACACCCCCTTTTACCATAATAATATTAACCACAATCACAGTCTGTGTCACTCTCTGTAATATATCATTAATGCGTGATATTCTCTGTGTGTGTATGTGTGTTCGTGCATTTCTGTCTGTCTGTCTGTCTGTCTGTCTGTCTGTCTGTCTGTCTGTCTGTCTGTCTGTCTGTCTGTCTGTCTGTCTGTCTGTCTGTCTGTCTGTCTGTCTGTCTGTCTGTCTGTCTGTCTGTCTGTCTGTCCTGCCTGCCTGCCTGCCTGCCTGCCCTGCCTGCCTGCCTGCCTGCCTGCCTGCCTGCCTGCCTGCCTGCCTGCCTGCCTGCCTGCCTGCCTGCCTGCCTGCCTGCCTGCCTGCCCTGTCCGTCTGTCTGTCTGTCTGTCTGTTTCTGTGTCTGTGTATCGTCCCAGACCGTCCGTATATCCGTCTGACACCCAGGCAAGGGGCTATAGTGGAGGCTCATGCAGGACAGAAGTCCTACCGACTCTCCCCCAAACTACGGGCCTTCCCTGCCCCAGAGATCATCTGGTAAGAACATACAGACTGTCAGCTAACCTGCACACTAACTTACACCAGCCTACACTATTTGAGGGACAAATACAGATACTGTATACATTGTATCATTCTTAATTTGATCGTTCTTTAAGTTAATTGAAGAATTTCCTGTATGTTTTTCCGTGTTAGGTTGAAGGATGGGAAGGTAGCAGCAGAACAGTGTTCCCGTTACCATGTGGACGGGAATTCCCTGGTGATCCGGGATGTGGCGAAGGAGGATGCAGGGAAGTACACTATCCTGGTGGGAATCCAGGAGCACAGACTCTACCAGAACCTAACGCTCTCTCTGGTGGTCAACGGTGAGGACCAAGTCTTCCCTCCTCTCTTTACCCTCCATCGCTTTCTCCTCTTTTTCCTCTTCATACAACCCTCTCTTTTGCTCTGTGCCCACTTTGTGTGTCCAACCCATTATTCTGTTCCACATTGTCTCCTCTCGCTTCACTCATTCTCACCCTTTTATCTCTTTCTCCAGCGCTCTTTAATTTGTTATTTTTCTCTCTCTTCTTCTCAACCTTCCTCTTTCCTTCACACTCTCTCTTTCTGTGCTCATGGTCTGTCCTCTCTCACTCCCTGTGCTCATGGTCTGTCCTCTCTCTCTCTCCCCCTCTGTGCTCATGGTCTGTCCTCTCTCTCTCACTCTCTGTGCTCATGGTCTGTCCTCTCTCTCTCTCCCTCTCTGTGCTCATGGTCTGTCCTCTCTCTCTCTCCCTCTCTGTGCTCATGGTCTGTCCTCTCTCTCTCTCTCTCTCTCTCTCTCTCTCTCTCTCTCTCTCTCTCTCTCTCTCTCTCTCTCTCTCTGTGCTCATGGTATGTCCTCTCTCTCTCTCCCTTTCTGTGCTCATGGTCTGTCCTCTCTCTCTCTCTCTCTCTCTCTCTCTCTCTCTCTGTGCTCATGGTCCTGTCCTCTCTCTCTGTGCTCATGGTCTGTCCTATCTCTCTCTGTGCTCATGGTCTGTCCTCTCTCTCTCCCTCTCTGTGCTCATGGTCTGTCCTCTCTCTCTCTCTATCTCTCTCTCTCTGTCTTGCTCTCTGTCTCGCTCTCTCTCCCTCTCTCTCCCTCGCTCTCTCTGTCTCGCTCTCTCTCCCTCTCGCTCACTCTCTTTCTCAATTACACTTTCTCTCTCACCCTCTCTCTTTATCGCTCCCCCCTCTCTCTCCCCCCACTCCCTCCCCATCGATGGAGTGGTCTCTCTCTCTCTCCTCTCTCTCTCTCTCTCTCTCTCTCTCTCTCTCTGCTCATTGGTCTGACCTCTCTCTCTCTCCCTCTCCCTTTCTGTGCTCATGGTCTGTCCTCTCTCTCTCTCTCCTCTCTCTCTCTCTCTCTCTCTCTCTCTCTCTCTCTCTCTCCCTTTCTGTGCTCATGGTCTGTCCTCTCTCTCTGTGCTCATGGTCTGTCCTCTCTCTCCCTGTGGTCATGGTCTGTCCTCTCTCTCTCTCCCCCTCTCTGTGCTCATGGTCTGTCCTCTCTCCCTCTCTGTGCTCATGGTCTGTTGATAGTGATGCGTAGTTTATCCCCCATGGGGCAGGTGGGTTTAGGGTCTTTTAACATTGTGTGGATGAAGGGCGCGTGGGTGTCGGCCCCTGGTTGAATAAAGAGAAAACTATGCATTAAAAATCCATAAATGTATCCTTCTTGTGCAATTCATATCAGAAAAGGTTCATGTCGATCCACTGAGGGGAAAATGACAAGGGGAAAATGTCAGAGTTAATTCAATAAGAGAAAAGCTGCGAAATAGAGAGTTGAATAGAATAAATAGAAGGAGGGCCAGAACAGTAGTCTAATGTTTGGGAAAGATTAGGTGAAGTGGTAAAAGAAGATGATAGCAGTGGTAACTATGTTATGTGTGATGATTGTGAGGCGCTATAACAAATTCAACAGTCACAGGACGAGGACTTCAAAATGGCACGGAACTGGGAACTGTACTGTTTAGATGGGTTAGATGGGTTAATCGGAGGTGTTATCTTTATCAGCATCATCAGAGCTAATTGTATTTCAACCACATAAAATATGCATCCAAGCCAAACTGAAATCTTATCAAAAAACATGTTGGGTTGTTTTAACAGCTTTTCATTTCCTTAAAACTGTCAAACCTGGGTTTTTTTGTGCATTTTATTGCATTTTATGAAGTGCCTTTGAACGGGGTATGGTAGTAGGTGCCAGGCGCCTCTTTTTGTGTCAAGAACATGCTACACTGCTGGGGTTTTCACAGTTTGTGTGTATCAAGAATGGTCCACCAGCCAAAGGACATCCAGCCAACTTGACACAACTGCGTGAAGCATTGGATTCAACATGGGCCAGCATCCCTGTGGAACGATTTCGACACCTTGTGGAGTCCATGCCCTGACAAATTGAGCTGATTCTGAGGGGGGAAAAGGGGGTGGGTTGCAACTCAATATTAGGAAGGTGTTCTTAATATTTTCTACACTCAGTGTATAGTCGGCTGGTTGCGGATGGATTATTAGCAATTGCGGGTGGGTGAACAAACAGCAGACCCGTACACCACTAGTCTGTGTCTCTGTCTGTTTTCCTCCAGTGAGTCCTGGGATAGGGGAGAAGGCGGTGTCCTTGCAGGACCCAGGTAGTGTCCCGCAGGGCAGCAGACAAGCCCTGCACTGCAGCTCCCACGGAGTCCCCCCTCCTCACATCGCCTGGCTCTGGCACCCCTGCCCCCCTAAAGGCCTGTAAGTACATCTGGTGCTCACATTGTCACACGCAGTAGCACAGAAACACACGTCTTCCTAAAGGTGTGGAAGTTCTCCTTTACATTACGTACGTCATGTATTTTAGTCATATTATTCCTAACTTAGAACTGGGACAGAAAGGTGTCTGTGTCTATAACATGAGGGCCTGTTTTAGGGTGTGAATGGAGAATGTCTGTGTCTATAACATGAGGGCCTGTTTTAGGGTGTGAATGGAGAATGTCTGTGTCTATAATATGAGGGCCTGTTTTAGGGTGTGAATGGAGAATGTCTGTGTCTATAATATGAGGGCCTGTTTTAGGGTGTGAATGGAGAATGTCTGTGTCTATAATATGAGGGCCTGTTTTAGGGTGTGAATGGAGAATGTCTGTGTCTATAATATGAGGGCCTGTTTTAGGGTGTGAATGGAGAATGTCTGTGACTATAATATGAGGGCCTGTTTTAGGGTGTGAATGGAGAATGTCTGTGACTATAATTTGAGGGCCTGTTTTAGGGTGTGAATGGAGAATGTCTGTGTCTATAATATGAGGGCCTGTTTTAGGGTGTGAATGGAGAATGTCTGTGACTATAATATGAGGGCCTGTTTTAGGGTGTGAATGGAGAATGTCTGTGACTATAATTTGAGGGCCTGTTTTAGGGTGTGAATGGAGAATGTCTGTGTCTATAATATGAGGGCCTGTTTTAGGGTGTGAATGGAGAATGTCTGTGACTATTTTATTTTTATTTTTTATTTTACCTTTATTTAACCAGGTAGGCAAGTTGAGAACAAGTTCTCATTTACAATTGCGACCTGGCCAAGATAAAGCAAAGCAGTTCGACAGATAAAACGACACAGAGTTACACATGGAGTAAAAACAAACATACAGTCAATAATGCAGTATAAACAAGTCTATATACAATGTGAGCAAATGAGGTGAGAAGGGAGGTAAAGGCAAAAAAGGCCATGATGGCAAAGTAAATACAATATAGCAAGTAAAATACTGGAATGGTAGTTTTGCAATGGAAGAATGTGCAAAGTAGAAATAAAAAATAATGGGATGCAAAGGAGCAAAATAAATTAATTAATTAAAATTAAATACAGTTGGGAAAGAGGTAGTTGTTTGGGCTAAATTATAGGTGGGCTATGTACAGGTGCAGTAATCTGTGAGCTGCTCTGACAGTTGGTGCTTAAAGCTAGTGAGGGAGATAAGTGTTTCCAGTTTCAGAGATTTTTGTAGTTCGTTCCAGTCATTGGCAGCAGAGAACTGGAAGGAGAGGCGGCCAAAGAAAGAATTGGTTTTGGGGGTGACTAGAGAGATATACCTGCTGGAGCGTGTGCTACAGGTGGGAGATGCTATGGTGACCAGCGAGCTGAGATAAGGGGGGACTTTACCTAGCAGGGTCTTGTAGATGACATGGAGCCAGTGGGTTTGGCGACGAGTATGAAGCGAGGGCCAGCCAACGAGAGCGTACAGGTCGCAATGGTGGGTAGTATATGGGGCTTTGGTGATAAAACGGATTGCACTGTGATAGACTGCATCCAATTTGTTGAGTAGGGTATTGGAGGCTATTTTGTAAATGACATCGCCAAAGTCGAGGATTGGTAGGATGGTCAGTTTTACTATATTATATATATTTACTATACTATATTATACTATATTATATTTACTATAATATGAGGGCCTGTTTTAGGGTGTGAATGGAGAATGTCTGTGTCTATAATATGAGGGCCTGTTTTAGGGTGTGAATGGAGAATGTCTGTGTCTATAACATGAGGGCCTGTTTTAGGGTGTGAATGGAGAATGTCTGTGTCTATAATATGAGGGCCTGTTTTAGGGTGTGAATGGAGAATGTCTGTGTCTATAATATGAGGGCCTGTTTTAGGATGTGAATGGAGAATGTCTGTGTCTATAATATGAGGGCCTGTTTTAGGGTGTGAATGGAGAATGTCTGTGACTATAATTTGAGGGCCTGTTTTAGGGTGTAAATGGAGAATGTCTGTGACTATAATATGAGGGCCTGTTTTAGGGTGTGAATGGAGAATGTCTGTGTCTATAATATGAGGGCCTGTTTTAGGGTGTGAATGGAGAATGTCTGTGTCTATAACATGAGGGCCTGTTTTACGGTGTGAATGGAGAATGTCTGTGAGTTTGTTTGTGAAGGGAGACATGTTTGGTCTATTTCAGCATGTGTTCAGACAGGGTTTCCTCTTTGCAACCAGAACAGATGCCTTTTGAAGCCTTTCATGTCTGTGAGTGTGTGAATGTGTGTGTGTCTGTGTGTCTGTGTGTTTCATCATGTCTTTGTCTGAGTCTATTACCATATGTTTCTGTCACTGCCTATATGTTACCTTGTCCATGTCCGTGTGTATACGTCTGTCGTCTGTCCGTCCGTGTGTGTGCCTGGTACATTCACAGACACAGTACAGTGTAGCTCAGACTTCAAGAGCAGAGTAGTAAAAGCCCACTTCAATCGAGGCCTGTTCTGTGTTCTCAGTCACTTCGATAGAGGCCTGTTCTGTGTTCTCAGTCACTTAAATAGAGGCCTGTTCTGTGTTCTCAGTCACTTAAATAGAGGCCTGTTCTGTGTTCTCAGTCACTTAAATAGAGGCCTGTTCTGTGTTCTCAGTCACTTCGATAGAGGCCTGTTCTGTGTTCTCAGTCACTTCGATAGAGGCCTGTTCTGTGTTCTCAGTCACTTAAATAGAGGCCTGTTCTGTGTTCTCAGTCACTTAAATAGAGGCCTGTTCTGTGTTCTCAGTCACTTAAATAGAGGCCTGTTCTGTGTTCTCAGTCAAGATTGGTTGTTTTCTAAATCAAACGCTATGATTTAATGAACTTCCTGTTCTGAACGCAGGGTGAGATGTTTATTATTGTGATTGTGCACTGGATTCTTTGATGCCTTTTCTAATATGACACACACACACTTTCAAACCACTCTCACAAAACACACACTCATACACTGACACACACATTCTTTGAAAGGTCTTGTAAGAAACTGCCCTGCCCAACAATCAGCAATGATATTCCAACACACACACTGATCTTACCATACACACATTTTTAAGTTCTCATGAAAAAGTGGCCCTGCCCAGCAATCAACTGTCATTGACACACACACACAAACACACACACACGCACGCACACAGAAACACACACACACACAAACACACACACGCACGCACGCACGCACACAGAAACACACACACACACACTTGGCAAAAACATGACTTGGGTTGGTCTTGGAGGTCAGACACTATTGTGTTGGTTGTGTTTAGGTCAAAGAGGTTAACCGTTACCTGAACATCATGGCTACCGCCCATGTTATATTCCCCTACTGAGACACACTGTGACATCACTGTGTACTTGACATTTCACACCAGCACACACACACACACACACACACACACACACACACACACACACACACACACACACACACACACACACACACACACACACACACACTAACACTGCCTACTTCCAATGCTTGTGGAAAGTCTTTATCGTCACATCTCCACAGTAAATTGCCATAGCAACATCACATAACTTCACTGAACCAATGAGCAGTGACTCGTGCTCCTACCTCAACATGGATGGCTTTACCTGGTAAAACTCTGGTAGAAATGACATTTTCAATGATTATGAATTGGCAAGCCAGCCAGGAGAAAGTGTGACACCTCACAGTCCTGAAAGGTCTAACGAGGCTTACACAGCCTAACAAGAAGATGCCTTCTGTGCACAGAGGAGCTGTGACAAGTCATCAATTATAGCCTATGTTGAGTCTTGCATGCATACTGATACTCCCCGTTGGCCACTCTCACTACCTGCAAAGAGTGATCCATTTAAGTTGCTTTCATTAA